>NC_091259.1:20323030-20626060 GCF_042477335.2 Ovis canadensis | reverse complement strand
AAAACAAAAGTAGATGTTTTCCTGGATCTCTTGATTTTTCTAAGATCCAACAGATCTTGGCAATCTGACCTCTGGTTCCTCTGCCTCTTCTAAATCCAGCTTGAAAACCTGAAAGTTCATGGTTCATGTACCATTGAAGCCTTGGAGAATTGTGAGCATTACTTTGCTAGCATGTGAGATGAGTGCAATTGTGTGGTATTTTGAATATTTTTTGGTATTGTCTTTCTTTGGGATTGAATTTAAAACTGACATTTTTCCAGTCCTGTGGGTACTGCTGAGTTTTCCATATTTGTTGGCATGTTGAGTGCATCACTTTAACAGCATCATCTTTTAGGATTTGAAACAGCTCAACTGGAATTCCATCATCTCCACTAGCTTTGTTCATGGTTTTAAATCTAGTATGATAATATGTTTTCTAATATGTTTTATCACACAATTTACTCAATAAATTGTTTTTCAGACTTTCTTTTTAAAGAATATTATTATTCTATCATATATACCAAGTTCGATAAAGCAGAACAATTATTTAATTAACATATCTATTATGTATTAATCAATTTTTCATGGCAGTCAGTAAGCTTATGTAATGGAAACAAAATTAAGTAAGGTATAATCCAATACACTGAAGATATTATGTTAGAGTAGGAGAGACAGAAAAATATTTATAATATATTGTGCTAACGAATATGATAGGAAAAGGATTATGGGAACACCAAGAAGAAATAATTTAGCTTGAGTGGTTGTACTGAAGGCCCATGTTGTACGTGAAAGTCAAAATGATTGAAAACAGAAGGATAAATACAATGGTCTCAGTTTAGGCTTTCTGGGCATTCAAGCCTTGAAGTAGTTATAACTGCTCACATATCCATCAGAGGTTTTATCTGAGCACCAAACACACAGCATCAAACACACCAAGGGTGGGATACAAAAAATAGCACACATCGAAGCAAGCATCAAAGCTGATGGATGACTTAATTATCTTATTCCTCTGATGAATGAATAGTGTAACCATTTCCAGAAGACATTTTTCACTCCCCAAGTTGACAATGACTTAGTTAAGTGGCATATTACAACCATGATCTGATAAGATAAAAACATTTCAAAAACTTCAAAGCTTCAATGATTTGCAAAGCCACAGCTCTACTGTGGGCTTGACAATGTAATAGTGACATAACAAGACAGCCAGCTTATGAATAGATGCCACTGGTATTCACCTGGATATGCTTTCAAAAAAGACATGTTATTCAGTTGTTACAGCAGATATTTTGTCAGACAAGTTCAGCAAACTGATTAATTGAATGCCTAATTTAAACCACACACACACACACACCCCCACACAGATATAGAGTATCAATATTTCAATCAAACTGGTGAATTTAAAAAATCAAACAATGTTAATGTCAATTAGTTATTTGCAACTTTCTTTTTTTAATTGAAGGATAATTGCTTTACAGAATTTTGTCAGTTTCTGTCAAACATCAACAAGAATTAGCCATAGAGTCACACATGTCTCTTCCCTCCCAACATCCCCGCCCATCTCCCTCCCCACCCCATCCTTCTAGATTATCACAGAGCCCCTCTTTGAGTTTCCTGAATCCTACAGAAAATTCCCATTGGCTATTTTACATATGGAATTGTAAGTTTCCATGTTACTCTCTCCATATATCTCATCTTCTTCCCCACCCCACCACCCTCGTGTCCATAGGGCTGTTCTCTATGTCTGTTTCTCCATGGTTGCCCTGCAAATAAATTCATCAATATCATTTTCTAGATTTAATACATATGCATCAGCATACAATATTTCTCTTTTTCTTTCTGACTTCATGCTGTATAATAGGCTCTAGCTTTATACACTTCATTATAACTGAGTCAAATGCAATCATCTTAATGGCTGAGTAATATTCTATTGTATATATGTACCATAGTTGTTTACCCATTCCTTTGTCAGTGGATGTCTAGGTTGCTTCCATGATCTACTTTTTTTTTTTGTAAATAGTGCTGAAATGAAAATTGGGGTACATGTGCCTTTTTCAATTTTGGTTTCCTTAAGGTATATGCCTAGGAGGGGGATTGCTGGGCCATATGTTTTTTGTTGTTGTTGTTGTTGTTTTTTTAAGCACTCTCCATACTGTTTTCCTTAGTGGTTGTATCAATTTATATTTTCACAAACAGTGCAAGAATGTTCCCTTTTCTCTATTCCTGCTGTACCATTTATTGTTTGGAGACTTTTTGATGATGGCAATTCTGACCAGTGTGAGGTGATATCTCTTTGTGGTTTTGATTTGCATTTCTCTAATAATGAGCAATGTTGAGCATCTTTTCACGTTTGTTAGCCATCTATATGTCTTCTTTGGAGAAATGTCCATTTAGGTCTTTTTTCCCACGTTTTTTATCAGGCTGTTTGTTTTTCTGGCATTAGTTGTGTGAGCTGGTTGTATATTTTGGAGATGAATCCTTTGTCAGTTGTTTCATTTGCTGTTACTTTCTCCCATTCTGAGGGTTGTTTTTTTTTACCTTGCTTAGAGTTTCTTTTGCTGTGCAAAAGCTTTTAAGTTTAATCAGATCCCACTTGTTTACTCTTGTTTTTATTTCTGTTACACTAGGAAGTGGGTCATAGAGGATCTTGTTTTGACTTATGTCATTGAGTGTCCTGCCTATGTTTTCCTCTAAAAGTTTTATAGTTTCTGGTCTTATATTTAAGTCTTTACTTCACTTTGACTTTATCTTTGTGTGGTGTTAGGAAGTGTTCTAATTTCATTCTTTTACATGTAGGTGTACAGTTTTCCCAGAACCATTTATTGAAGAAGCCATCTTTGCCCCATTGTGTATTCTTATCTCCTTTGTCAAAAATATGGTACCCATAGGTGTATGGGTTTATTTCTGGGCTTTCTATATTGTTCCATTGGTTTATATATCTGTTTATGTGCCGGTAACATACTGTCTTGATGAATATAGCTTTGTAGAATAATCTGAAGTCAGGAAGGTTGATTCCTCCAGCTTCTTTCTTCTTTCCCAAGACTGCTTTGGCTATTTGTGGTCTTTTTTGTTTCCATATGAAGTGTGAAAGTTTTTGTCATAGTTCTGTGAAAAATGCCACTGGTAATTTGATAGGGATCACATTGAATCTGTAGATTGCATTTGCTAGTATGGTCATTTTCACAATATTCATTCTTCCTACCCAGGAACATGGAATATCTTTCCATTTGTTTATGTCATTTTTGATTTCTTTCATCAATGTCTTATAGTTTTATGTGTACAGTTTTTTCATCTCCTTAGGTATGTTTATTCCTATTTAATTATTTTTGTTGCAATGTTGCATGGGATTTATTCTTTAATTTCTCTTTCTGATTTTTCAATCAGTATATAGAAACACAAGTGATTTCTGTGTATTTATTTTGTATCCTGCAATTTTGCTAAATTCATCGATTAGCTCTAGTAACTTTCTGATACTATCTTTAGGGTTTTCTATATACAGTATCTCTAGCGAAGACTATGGTTTTTCCAGTAGTCATGTATGGATGTGAGGGTTGGACTATAAGAAAGCTGAGTGTCAAAGAATTGATGCTTTTAGATGATGGTTTTGGAGAAGACTCTTGAGAGTCCCTTGGACTGCAAGGAGATCCAACCAGTCCATCCTAAAGGAAATCAGTCCTGAATACTCATTGGAAGGACTGGTGTTGAGGTTGAAACTCCAATACTTTGGCCACCTGATACGAAGAGCTGACTCATTTGTAAAGACCCTTGTGCTGGGAAAGATTGAGGGCAGGAGGAGAAGGGGATGACAGAGGATGAGATGGTTGGATGGCATCACTGTCTCAATGGACATGAGTTTGGATAAACTCCAGGAGTGGTAATGGACAGAGAGGCCTGGCGTCCTGTGGACCGTGATGTAAACAGTCAGACACGACCGAGTGACTGAACTGAACTGAACTGAACTGATGTATAGTATCGTTTCATCTGCAAACAGTGAGAGCTTTACTTCTTTTCTGATCTGGATCACTTTTATTTCTTTTTCTTCTCTGATTGCTCTAGCTAGGACACCCAAAATTATGTTGAATATTAGAGGTAAATGTGAACACCCTTGTCTTGTTCCTAATCTTAAGGGGAATACTTTCAGATTTTCACCATTGAAAATAAAGTTTCCTGTAGGCTTATCATATGTGGCCTTTACTAGGTTGAGGTAGGCACCTTCTATGCCCATTTTTTGAAGAGTTTTAATCATAAATGGGTGCTGAAATTTGTCAAAGTATTTTTCTGTATCTATTGAGATTATCATATGATTTTTTTGTCTTTCAATTTGTTAACATGGTATATCATATTGATTGATTTGCATATATTGAAGAATCCTTGCATCCCTGGAATAAACACAACTTGCTCATGGTGTATAAGCATTCTAGAGTGTAGTTGAATTCTGTTTGCTAAAATTTTGTTGAAGACTTTTGCATCTATGTTCATCAGTGATATTGGCCTGTCATTTTCTTTCTTTTTTTGTGCTGTCTTTGTCTGGTTTTGGTATCGGGGTAATGGTGGCCTCATAGAATGAGTTTGGAAATTTTGAAAAAGTTTTGGAAGGATAGGTGTTATCTCTTCTCTAAATGTTTCACACAGTTCTCCTGTGAAACCATCTGGTCCTATGCTTTTTACTTTTTTCTTTTTTTGTAAGATTTTGTATCACAGCTTCAATTTCAGTGGTTTTAATTGCACTGTTCATAGTTTCTATTTCTTTCTGGTTCAGTCTTGAAAGATTGAACTTATCTAAGAATCTTCCAATTTCTTTCATGTTATCCATTTTATCACCATATAATTGTTCATAGTTGATTCTTATAATCCTTTGTATTCCTGCATTGCTTGTTGTAACCTCTCCTTTTTCATTTCTAATCTTGTTGATCTGATTCTTCTCTCTTTTTTGTTTTTGAGTCTGGTAAAGGTTTTTCAATTTTATTATTATTATTATTTTTAATCTTCTCATAGAAACAACTTTTAGTTTTATTAATCTTTCTTTTTTTTTCATTTCTTTTTCATTTCTTTCTGCTCGGATCTCTTGTTCTCCTTCTACTAATTTTTTTTTCCTGTTCTTTTTCCAACTGTTTTAAATGTAAAATTAGTGTTTCTATTTGATGTTTTTCTTGTTTCTTGAGATAGGATTGTATTGCTATAAACTTTCCTCTTAGAACTTCTTTTGCTGCATCCCACAGGATTTGAGTTCTCATGTTTTCATTGCTATTTGTTTCTAGATTTTTAAAATTTCCCTTTTGATTTCTTCAGTAGCCTCTTGGTTATTTAGAAACATGTTGTTTAATCTACATGTGTTTTTGTTTCTTACAGGTTTATGTGTGTGTGTGCGTGTGTGTGATTGTTGTCTAGTCTCATAGCATTGTGGTCAGAGAAGATGCTTGATATGATATCAGTTTTCTTAAGTTTAGTGAGGTTTGATTTGTGACCCAAGATGTGATCTATCCTGGATAATTTTTCATGTGCACTTGAGAAGAAGGTGCATTCTTCTGCATTTGGATGGAATGTCTTGAAGACATCAATGAGATCCATCTCATGTAATGTGTCATTTAAGACTTGTGTTTCCTTATTAATCTTCTGTTTGATGATCTGTCTATTGGTTTGAGTGGGAAATTAAAGTCTCCTACTAATAGTGTGCTACTGTCAATTTCTCCTTTTATGTCTGTTAGTGTTTGTCTTATGTTTTGAGGTGCTCCTATATTGGGTGCATAGATATTTACAATTGTTAGGTCTTCCTCTTGGATTTATTCCTTGATCATTATTTAGTGTTCTTCCTTATCTCTTGTAATCTTTATTTTAAGGTCTATTTTGTCTGATATGAGGATTGCTACTCCAGCTTTCTTTTGCTTCCCATTTGCATGGAATATATTTTTCCATCCTCTCACTTTCAGTCCATATGTGTCTTTAGGTCTGAAGTGTGTTTCTTGTAGACACCATATATATGGGTCTTATTTTTTTTTTATCCATTCAGCCAATCTGTGTCCTTTGGATGGAACATTTAATCAACTTCCATTTAAAACAATTACTGATGTATATGTCCCTATTGCCATTTTCTTCACTGTTTGGGGCTGATTTTGTCAATCTTTTTTCTTTTATTGTATTTCTTGACTATATAAGTCTCTTTAACATTAGTTGTAAAGCTGGTTTGATGGTACTGAATTCTCTTAACTTTTACTTGTCTGAAAGCTTTTTATTACTGCATCAATTTTGAATGAAATCCTTGCCAGTTCAGTAATCTTGGTTTTAGGGTTTTCCCTTTCAGTACTTTAAGTATATTCTGCCATTCCTTTCTGGCCTGCAGTGTTTCTGCTGAAAGATCAGCTGTTAAATGTATGGGGTTTCCCTTGTATGTTACTTGTTGCTTCTCCCTTGTTGCTTTTAATATTTTTTCTTTGTGTTTGGTCTTTGTTAGTTTGATAGTATGTGTCTTGGTGTGTTTCTCCTTGGGTTTATCCTGTATGGGACTCTGTGCCTCTTGGACTTGAGTGACTATTTTCTTTTCCATGTTGAGGAAATTTTGGACTATAATCTCTTCAAGAATTTTCTCATATCCTTTCTTTTTCACTTCTTCTTCTGGGACCCCTATAATTTAAATGATGGTGCATTTGAAATTGTCCCAGAGGTCTGAGACTATCTTCAGTTATTTTTATCCTTTTTATTTTATTCTGCTCTTCAGATGTTATATCCATCATTTTATCTTCCAGCTTACTGCTTCATTCTTCTGCTTCACATATTCTGCTATTGATTCTTTGTAGAGTATTTTTCATTGCAGCAATTGTATTCTTTTACTGTGCATGTTTATTCTTCAATTCTTCTAGATCCTTTTTAATTGATCCTTGCATTTTCTCCATTTTGTTTCCAAGGTAGTTAATCATCTTTACTATCATTAATCTGAATTCTTTTTCAGGTAGTTTGTCTATTTCCTCTTCACTTATTTGGACTCCTCTGTTTCTAGTTTGTTCCCTCATTTGTGTAGTATTGCTCTGACTTTTCATTTTTTTTTAAAAATATTGTGTTTGAGGTCCCCTTTCCCAGGCTTCAAGTTTGAATTCTTTCTTCCTTTTGGCTTCTCTTCTCCTAAGGTTTGTCCAGTGGTTTGTATAAGCTTCTATACAGTGAGATTTGTGCTGAGATTTTTTTGTTGTTGTTGTTGTTGTTTGTTTGTTTGTTTTTTCCTCTGATGGCCATGGCTTAGTGAGGTGGTAATCTTATCTGCTGATGATTGTGTTTGTATTTTCCTTTTGTTTGTTGTTGAGATGAGGCTTGCACAGTGTGCTACTGGTGGTTGGCTGATGTTGGGTCTTATATTCAACTGGTTTCCTCTGTATGAGTTCTCATTATTTGATACTCCCTAGGTTAAATTCCTTGGTAGTCTATGGTCGTGGAGTCAGTGTTTCCACTCCAAAGTCTTAGGGCATAATAGCTATTCAGGATCAAAGATTCCACAAGTGATTTGTTATGGTGTTAAGTGAGATTAAAGCAAATGTCCAAAATGAGAAACCGAAGATAAACCTCAGACAAGTGGCAGCTACAAAATCAGGCAAATAATAAAGTAATGAAACATGCACATACACTTATACACCCATGAGCAAAGTCAAAACAGTCTGACAAAAATAAAGTACAGTAGACTGACCCAGAGAACAAAGGAAGTCAGAAATTCTATTTACTAGTTAAGTAGAAAACTGACTAAAGCACAAAGTGGAAAATAAAATAAAACAGGGTGCCAAGGTGGTGGAAAAAAACAATGAAGAAGAAAACAAAAAAACAAAACCTAACAAATATGTTGAGAGGAACAAAAATAATTATGTATATGCAAAGTTAATGGAGGTAGATGAAGAAGATTTATACACATTCAAAATGAGCTGCAAGGGGAAAAGATCTATAGGAAAGGCAAACAAAGGAATAAACATAGAAAAAAAATAATAGGTTTAAAAAATTAAAAGCTAAAATTATAAAATAGAGAAAAGAAAAAAAAAATGGAAGAAGAAAAAAGTGGGAAAAAAGAAAAGGAAAACTCCACAGAACTGCAAAAGCACAATGTAGATGCAGCAGTTTATAAGAACAAAAGAATGTGACTGAATATGCACATATACATGTACACTCATAAGCAAAATTGAAACAGTCCAACAAATATAAAGTATAATAGATTGACCCAGTGAACAAAGGAAGCCAAAAATAATGTCTACCAGGACAATACTGACTAAAGCACAAACTGGAAAACAAAACTAAATCAAGGTGCCAGTTGGGGAATATAGCAATGAAAATAAAACTAACAAATAATTTGAGAGGAAAGAAAAGAAAGAAAGAAGAGATATGCAAAATTAATAGAGGCATATAAAGAAGATTTATATACATTTAATATTAACTGCACAGGAAAATGAACAGTAGGAAAAGGAAAGAAATGAATAAATGTAGAAAAAATAATTATAGGTTTAAAAAATTAAAATCAAAAAAAGAGAGAGAAAAAAAGGAAATCTCCACAGAACTACAAAAGCCCAACATAGAGGCAGGGGTTTATAACAACAATAAAAAATTGACTGAGAAAAAAATAAAGGAAAAAAACAAAAAAAGCTCAAAGCTTAATTAGCTTTCATAGTGCCAAAAAAATTGACAGGTACAACAGAGGGGGAAAATAAGAAAATAAAAAATCCAAAAGAATCTACAAAACAAGTCAAAGCATAAGAGTAATATATATTTTTTCTTGAGTCACTGCTGTCGGAGTCCTTTCCCTCACTGGGAGTCACAGTCCACCTTACCTCCCTAGGGTGCCCTCCAACACTGTGCTGATCTCTGGACCTGTTGTGGGAACAGCTCAGATTCTAATCTGGTCCAACTCCTGTGTATTGTCTCCAATGTCCACAGCTATCAGAACTAGCGTGTTTTATTTTGTGGGAGCTCTGAGTTACCTATTATATATTCGGTAGACACAGAGTCTGCCTAGATGGTCATGTGGATTTAATCTGCAGCTTATACAGCTGGTGGTAAGGTTTGGGGTCTTCTTCCTTAGTCACACTGCCCCTGAGTTTCAACTGTGATTTTATTTCCAACTCTGCATGTGGGTTGTGCACTGGGGTTTTCTCCTGAGGCTGCCCTGGAGGACTTGGGTTTGCCCCTGTGAGGGCCAAGTGTGGAGATGGTGCACCTGCTTGGGCTGCAGGGATTTTAGCCACACCACATACTCAGGGGAAATCGGCGGCTTGGACAGCAGGAAATATAGTGCTCTAGAAGGCCATGGCAACCAGTATTGGCCAATATGCTCCAGTATTCTTGCCTGGAGAAACCCCTCCCTTACAGAGAAGCCTGGCTGGCCACAGTCTACAGGGTCACAAAGGGTCAGACACTACTGAAGTGACCTTGCTTGCATTGATGCAAAACTCTTTTTGCATGTGGCAGCTCTGCCCCAGAGAGAATTGAGTGTGAAGGTAGTACAGCTGTTTGGCTCACAAGGAACCTTGCGGCACCAAGTGTGGAGGGACATGGACTGTGTCTGATGCAGGGGTTAAGGCCCTATCAGTCTTTTTTTTTTTTTTTTTTTTGAGCTTCTTGTGGTGGTCAGAAGGCCTTTTTGACCAATCTTACTCCTTAGCTCCACCCGATCAGGCACTTAGAAGGCTCCTTTGCCTGGGGTCCTTCTCTGTTGTTTGGTAAGTCAGGCACATAGAGGGGCCCCCTTGGCTGGAGTTCTACTCTATAGTTCAGCACATCAGTCACTTAAAGGGGCATCCTGGATGGGATCCTACTCTGTAGTTCAGTGCCTCAGGCATTTGATGGGCCAGACTCTCTATTGTTCGGCTAGCAATGCTGGCCTGTGGGGGGAGAGAGGCTATGGTGATGGCTCCATCCCTTACATGTGACTCAGCAGTATCCCCTTTCTTCCATGGCTGCCTGGCTTTCCTCCACAGGCATTTCCCACCACAGTCTCCTCCCTTACATCTCCTTGATCCATCTCTCGACAGTCAACAGCAGCCCTCACCCTGGGATTTCTCCACAATCCCTTAACTCCAGCTCCCAGCCACTGCACCTTCCGGGGATCTGTGTCCTTATCCAGGGTATGTATGGCTGCAGTGAATACTGTCTGTTTCTCATTCAATTTAAGCTGCAACAAATCAGCTGTTTCGCTCTCAGCCTTAAATGTTTCTCTTCTGACTCAGACACTTGCCCCAGTGTGGGAAATAGGACCCCTGCTTCATTTCTCCCACCCACCAAGGGCAGATCAAGCCCTACTAACACTCCTGTTTTTCCCCCTAGTTCCTTCATCCTACCAAGTTTTGTGTGGGTGTATATATTCTTTTCCGCTGGTCAGGTACTCCTGTCTGCTTGCAGCTGGTGTTGGGCATGCACTTTTGTGTCTGAAGGTGTATTCCTGATGTATCCATGGAGAGAGATGTACTACACATCCACCTACTCTATCATCTAGTTCTCCAATCAATTAGTTTTTAATAAAAGGAAACCACATTGTTTAGAAATTGAGAAAGATCTACAGAATAACTCAGGTAAGGAGTATTTATATGGTATATCAAGAAAAGATTTTTATGTTCAATTTCAGTCAAGGCTTTTAAAATGTTTGTACAATTGCAATAATTAACCGTGAGTCTTTTTAAAATATATTGCTTGCCTTTTATACGGAGGGTAGGTGAAGACAGAGTTATGAGATTTTTAAACAAATACATTTCTTTCCAAGTAAAAACTCAAGAGATAATCTTTTGCTGAGTAGAAGATACAGTTTATAGTAGATACTTTGAACATACATAATCAGTGAATTTAGAAAATTAACCTTTACAAAATATGCTTAACGCCAAACATATCTCTCTCATGATAACTGTAACCTCTCCTGAACATGGAAGCTTCACTCAAATGGAAGCTGACCATGAGCCTAAATAACAACATCTAGACTATAATTCACTAATTTAACATCAGCTTCATGCTGGCTCACTTATGCATATTTTATTTTGTGACAAATCCCTATCCAACTCTTGTTCTTTTTTTTTGAATGTTTCTAATCCTGCAGATAAATTGATCAAGGTCAAATCTTGTTTAAAAATTTATAAGCTGCATTTTCAGTATCATACTTAAGTCCTTGATTCTGTTTTATTTTAATTAAAATATATTTGACATATAACATTGGTAAATTTAAGGTATGCAACATGTTAAACATGTTCATTTAATGCATTCATATGTTGTAAGATGATTGCATCATAGCAATCATTAGCATGTTGTATGATTGTCATTTCTTTTTAGGGTTGAAATACTTAACGTCCAGGTTTTAATGAGTGTAATGATTATAATACAATGTTGTTGTCAATGTTCATTCTACTGTGCATTAGAACTCTAAGATTTACTCCTCATTTCAAGTTTATACTCCTAAACAACACCTGTCCTGTTTTCTCACCATCCCACCCTTGGTAACAATTATAATACTCTAATTTTTATGAATCTGGCTGTTTTAGATTCCAAATATGGGTGGTATTACACAGTATTTGTCTTTCTGTATATGACTTACATCACTTAGCATGATGTCCACAAAGTCCACCATGTTACCACAAATTGGAAGATGAAGTTCTTTCTTATGACTGAATGGTTATATCACATCTTTATCCATTCATGCATTGGTAGGCAGTTAGGTTGTTTTATGCCTTTGCAATTACAGTAATGCTGCCATAATCTTGGAATATCTCTTTAATATCCTGTTTTCATTTTCTTTGAGTTTAATCCAGAAGTGATAATTGGTAGATGGCATGGTGTTGGTGATCAGCCGCTAAGTCATGTTTGACTCTTTGTAACCCCATAGAGTGCAGCATATCAGGCCTCCCTGTCCTTCACTATGTCCTGGAATTTCCTTAAACTCATGTCCATTGAGTTGATGATGCCATCCAATCATTTAATCCTCTGTCACCCACTTATCTGCTTTTTCTTTATCTTTTCCAGCATCAGGGTCTTTTCCAACGAGTTGGCTTTTCAATTAGGCAGCCAAAGTATTAGAGCTTCAGCTTGCATAAGTCCTTCAAATGAATGATCAGGGTTGATTTACTTTAGGATTGGCTGGTTTGATCTCCTTCCTGTCCAAGGGACTCTCAAGAGTCTTCTCCAACACCACAGTTTAAAAGCATCAATTCTTCAGCACTCAGCTTTCTTTATAGTCCAACTCTCACATCCATACACGACTACTGGAAAAACAATAGCCTTGACTAGATAGACATTTGTTGGCAAAATAATGTCTCTGCTTTTTAATATGCTGTCTAGGTTGGTCATGACTTTCCTTCCAAGGGGCAAGTGTCTTTTAATTTCATGGCTTCAGTCACTATCTGCAGTGATTTTGGAGTCCAGGAAAATAAAACCTGCTATTGTTTCCACTTTGTCCCCACTTTGTCATGACATGATGGAACTGACTCATTAGAAAATACCCTGATGCTGGGAAAGATTGAAGGCAAGAGGAGAAATGGGCAGTAGAAGATGAGATGGTTTGATGGCATCACATACAGGATAGACATGAGTTTGAGCAAGCTCTGGGAGTTGGTGAAGGAAAGGAATTCTGGCATGCTGCAGTCCATGGGGTTACAAAGAGTCAGACATGATTGTGTGACTGAACTTAACTGATGGGACCAGATGCCATGATCTTTGTTTTTTGAATGCTAAGTTTTAAGCCAGCTTTTTCACCCTCTTCTTTCACTCTCATTAAGAGGCTCTGTAGTTTCTCTTCTATTTCTGCCATTAAAGTGGTGTCATCTTCATATCTGAGGTTGTTGATATTTCTCCCAGCAATCTTGTTGCCACCTTGTGATTCATCCAGTTTGGCATTTCACATGATATACTCTGAATATGTGTTAAATAAGCAGGGTGACAATATAGAGCCTTGACATACTCCTTTCCCAATTTTGAACCAATTCATTTTTCCATGTCCAGTTCTAACTACTGCTTCTTGTCGCATAAAGTTTTCTCAGGAGGCAGGTCAGGTGGTCTGGTATTCCCATCTCTTTAAGAATGTTCCATAGTTTGTTGTGATTCACACAGTCAAGGCTTTAGCATAGTCAATGAAGCAGCAGTAGATATTTTTATGGATTTCTTTCTTTTTCTATGATCCAATGAATATTGGCAGTTTGATTTCTGGTTCCTCTGCCTTTTCTAAATCCAGCTTGTACTTCTGGAAGTTCTTGGTTCACATACTGCTGAAGCCTAGCTTGAAAGACTTCCAATATTGCCTTGCTAGCATGTTAAATAAGTGTACTTGTACAGTTGTTGAATATTCTTTGGCATTATCTTTCTTTGGGGGTAGAATGAAAACTGACATTTTCTCATATCGTCTGGGATATGAGTCTATAATTTTATTTACTCTTAGTGTTCTTAACTGAAATTGGTGTCAGTGTAATGTTGGCTCATTTAAAATTTTGGCAGTATTTCCTTCTCTTCAATTTTTGGAGAAGTTTAAGAAGAGTTGGTGTTATTTCTTCAAGTGTTACCTAGAATTTGCTATCTGGTCCTTGGTTTCTGTGTTGGGAAGTTTATACTGATTCATCTCTTTACGTCATTGTTCTGTTCGGATTTTCTATTTATTCCTAATTTGGTCTCACTAAGCTATATCATTCTAGGAATGAATTTATCCATTTGTTGGCATATATTTTTCATAGTATTTTCTTACTACTCATTATTTTTTGTAGTATTATTTGAAATATTTCTCTAATTTTAATTTTGAGTCTTTTTTCTTAGTATAGATAAAGGTTTGCCAATTTTGTTTAACTCTCTAATAAAGCAGCTCTCAATTTCATTTATGCATTCTACTGTTTTTCTAGACTTTACTTAATTTACTTCTGTTCAGATATTTACTATTTCCTTATTCTGCTAACTTTGGGAATAATTTGTTCTTCTTTTTAGTTCCTTGAGGTGCAAAATTACTTTTTTTTAATTTGAAATCTTTCTGACTTCTTAGCATATACATTTATCCCTGTAAACCTAGTTTTCCAGAATTACTTTCACAGCATTCCATAAGATTTGATGTTATGTGTTTCCATTTTCATTTTTTTCAAGATAGCTTATTTCTTTTTGATTTCTTCTTTCAACTATTGGTTACTCAGGAGTATGTCATTGAGTTTCCACATATGTATATATTTTCAGCTTTCCTTTGGTTGATTACTAGTTTTATACCACTGAGGTCAGGAAAGCTATTTGGTATGAGCTCAATCACCTTAAATTTGCTAAGAGGTGTTTTATTATATGATCTATCCTGGAGAATGTACTGTGTGCTTTTGAGAAGAATGCATATTATGCTGCTGTTAGTGTGAATACTCTCTATATGTCTGCTAAGTCTTTTTCATCGTAAGTATAGTTTAATTCCAATGTTTTCTTGTTGATTTTCTGTCTGGATGACATACCCATTGCTGATAGTGGGGTACTGAGGTCCCTACTAGTATTGTATAGCTATTCTTTTCTCCCTTCAGATCTCCTACTGATTGTTTATTTAGGTGCTCCAGTGTTTAGTGTACATTCATCTATGATTACTTATCTTCTTGAATAATCAGCCTCTTTATCATTCTGTAATGACCTTCATTTTCTGCTACCTTTTTTCATTGAAATCTATATCTAGTATAAATATGGCTAATCCCACTTTATTTTTGGCTTGCATCTGCAGGGAATATTGGAATATTTTGTTCCATGCACTCACTTTGAGGCTATATGTCTTTACAGGTGAAATGAGACTTTTGGTTAAAGTATATAGGTGGGTCTTTTTTTTTTTTTTTTAGTATCTAACCACTCTGTGCCTTTTCATTGGTGAATCCAACCTGATTACCTTTAGAATGATTATTAGTATATAGTGACTTAATATTGACATCTTATTATTTGCTTTCTGGTTATTTTCTCTTCACATAGCTTCTTCTTGACCTCTGTATATGCTTTTCTTTGTACTTTCCCATGGTTATATGCTCTGTTCCTTTTTTTATGTTTTGTGAAGCTACTCAATGGTTATAATAAGTATGGAACCTATGGAACCTATGGTTATAAAGAGGTTTACATAGAATATATCATGTATAAAACAATCTGTTTTAGACTGAGAGCAACTTATTTTCATGTGCCTATAAAAGCTCCACTCTTTTTTCTCTTGCTGTTTTATATTTTTGATGCCACCTCTTTTTATACTGAATTGAAAGTGAAAGTCAGTCAGTTATATCTGGCTCCTTGCAACCCCATGGACTATACAGTCCATGGAATTCTTCAGGCCAGAATACTGAAGTGGGGAAAAACATCTACTTCTGCTTCATTGACTACTCCAAAGCCTTTGACTGTGTGGATCACAACAAACTGGAAAATTCTTCAAGAGATGGGAATACCAGACCACCTTACCTGTCTTCTGAGAAATCTGTGTGCAGGTTAAGAAGCAACAGTTAGAACTAGACATGGGACAACAGAGTTGTTCCAAATTGGGAAGGATGTATGTCAAGGCCTTATATTGTCACCCTGATTATTTAACTTATATGCAGAGTACATCATGTGAAATGCTGGATGAAGCACAAGTTAGAATCAAGATTGCTGGGAGAAATATTAACTTCCTATATGCAGATGACATCACCCTTATGGCAAAAAGTGAGGAAGTAAAGAGCCTTTTGATGAAAGTGAAAGAGAAGAGGGAAAAAGTTGTCTTAAACTTAACATTCAGAAAGCTACCCAGTCCCATCACATCATGGCAAATAGATGGGGAAACAATGAAAACTGTGATAGATTTTATTTGAGGAGCTCCAAAATCACTGCAGATGGTGATTGCAGCCATGAAATTAAAAGACGCTTGCTCTTTGGAATAAAAGCGATGACCAACCCAGACAACAAACTAAAAAGCAGAGGCACTGCTTTGCCAACAAAGGTCCATCTACTCAAAGGTATGTTTTTTCCAATAGTTATGTATGGATTTGAGAGCTGGACTATAAAGAAAGCTGAGTGTCGAAGAATTGATGCTTTTGAACTGTGGTGTTGAAGAAGACTCTTGAGAGTCCCTTGGGCTGCAAGGAGATTCAACCAGTCCATCCTAAAGGAGATCAGTCTTGGGTGTTCATTGGAAGGACTGATGTTGAAGCTGAAACTCCAATACTCTGGCTACCTGATGCAAATAACTGACTTACTGGAAAAGACTCTGATGCTGGGAATGATTGAAGGCAGGAGAAGAAGGGGACGACAGAGATTGAGATGGTTGGATGCCATCACCAATTCAATGGACATGAATTTGAGCAAGCCCCGAGAGATGGTGATGGACAGGGAAGCCTGGTGTGCTGCAGTCCATGGAATAGCAGAGTCAGTCACGACTGAGTGACTGAACTAAACTGAAACCCATAGCTGATCTGCAGAGCCTGTAAACCAAGTGTGGGGAATTCTTTTTGTTGATTCTTATTGTGGTCAGATTATCTCCACCGTTTTCCTGCTGTGGTGGTAATGGTTTGTGGTTTAGTCACTAAGTCATGTCCGACTCTTTTGACCCTATGGACTGAAGCCCGAAAGGATTTTCTGTCCATGGAATTTCCCAGGCAAGAATATTAGAGTGTTTTGCCGTTTTCTTCTCTAGGTGATCTTCCTGATCCAGGGATCGTACCTATATCTCCTCCATTTTCAGGTAGATTCTTTACCACTGAGCCACCAAGGAAACTTTTCTGCTATAATACTACTCAATTTAGATTTATTAATAGCAGTATAATTATTCAGTTTTTTCTTCTTGAGAAATAATGTCTTATTTTTCAAAATTAATACAAACCTCTTGAAGTAGTTAGCAATCAGTAGTCAAGAAATACTTTTTGATAAATGGTTTGCACATATAATTTGTTGACAAGTACAAAGTAATAAATTTTCTTGATAGATACTGTTACAGCAATGTTAAAGTAGGTTGTGGATCAAAGACAGAATTTACAACACAAATAAATGGCATCTGGGACCTTCCAGCTTTTGGACTCTCTAATTTAATAGATACAAATGCATTCATAATAAGGAAAATGAATTGTTTTTATCATGATAAAAAGCAGATATGTTCAGTGATATGATACATCATCTCAGAAGAATCTCTTCTTATAGGTAATATGAGTTATTGTGAGTAATATTAATAATAGCAACATATTTTTCAGGTAAAGTACTATATTCATTATTTTGCTTGCTTTCTAAAAATAAATATAAATTATTAATTTTTACTCCAATGCATCTTATGATCATAATATGAAGGGATCTTTTTCCATTGATCTCCTTTTGTTTCTTTGTATATTTAACACTATCAATCTCTCTTCCATCTTAATTGCTTTTGTTTTGATACTTTTGATGTGGTTGAAAAAACTCAGGGTCTCATTCACTCTTTAGCTTCTTTTACACATGCATACTCATTCATACACACTGCCAATATCTTTGTTGTGTATTCAATATTTTCCCTATGAGGGCTGCCACATTAAGAATTTTATTCATAATAGTTTTACATTGTATTGGCATATGTTTGCATTAATATGACAAAAACCTCATTAGCAGAGGCTTCTACTAGCATTTTGTCATGGGAAATAGTTTCTTCTTTCCATATTAGCACTATAATATAACAAATGATAACTTAAAATCTTTGCAAATTCTTCATTTGAAAAATCGAACACATTTAGGACAGTGGGTAGGAGTATATTGTAGATGCTGTATCTGCCTTTGTTCCAAGAGATTTGCAAAGTAACAACAGCTATAGCAATAATAATTAAGCACTGCAGTTGTGTGCTGATTTTCTATGTTCCTTTTTCAACATTTCGAGAATGACCTATTTCAGACTCTTATACTTTGTTCCTAGATGTGACAATACCAAAAATTTAAAAATAATGTTTATATCTAGGCACTGACATGAATAATTATGCCTTTAAGAAGGTTGTCTCCGTTTCTGCTGTACCACTGAGAAAACAAATAGTCAAATGTCTTTCCACCAGTCTGTGTTGCCTACAAGTGATATTAAGGAAAAAATCAAAGGAAAAAGTTTTTCATGCTTATGGAATGGACTCTAGTTTCAGTAAAATAAGTCACCCATTGATAGAAGGGACATGTATGTGAATTATTTTAATAGTTTTCCCATGTCTTCAAAAGGCATAATTGTTTTTCAGTTCAGTCCAGTTCAGTCGCTCAGTCTTGTCTGACTCTGCGAATGCATGAATCGCAGCATGCCAGGCCTCCCTGTCCATCACCAACTCCCGGAGTTCACTCAAACTCATGTCCGTCTAGTCTATGATGCCATCCAGCCATCTCATCCTTTGTTGTCCCCTATTCCTCCTGCCCAAAATCCCTCCCAGCATCAGAGTCTTTTCCAATGAGTCAACTCTTCACATGAGGTGGCCAAAGTACTGGAGTTTTAGCTTTAGCATCATTCCTTCCAAAGAACACCCAGGACTGATCTCCTTTAGATTGGACTGGTTGGATCTCCTTGCAGTTCAAGGGACTCTCAAGAGTCTTCTCCAATACCACAGTTCAAAAACATCAGTTCTTCGGCGCTCAGCTTTCTTCACAGTTCAACTCTCACATCCGTACATGACTACTGGAAAAACCATAGCCTTAAGTAGATGGACCTTTGTTGGCCAAGTAACGTCTCTGCCTTTGAATATGCTATCTAGGTTGGTCATAACTTTCCTTCCAAGGAGTAAGCGTCTTTTAATTTCATGGCTGCAATCACCATCTGGAGTAATTATTGTTTTTAGATAACTGAAATCAGAAGAGAAAAAACAACTCAATTTAAAAACAGAAAAGGCATGAAAGAGGTACTAAAAAATGCACTGTAAGGTTAAAAACAGGCTTTGGAGTCAGATATAAATTAGATTCATTGCCATATTGGTCATTTAACTCCATTGTGACATTGGTCAATCGCTTCATCGTTCTCCACCTATGAAAAGTATACATAATTAACTCTGCACAGAGTTATTGTTAGAAGTAAATGAAGTGGTAAATGTTATACCATCCATTTATTGCCTGATATATAGTAAACTCCATGTTTTAATTGCTAGACCAGAATGACCCATCGTGCTGAGATGACCCATAGAGAGCTTCTAATTCTAGGTTCTAATCTCCTGCTAGATGCTTTATTCCTTTGGTCATTTACTTCATAGCAGATGTGTACTAGGAAAGAAACAATTTTCAGATCACTTGCTTATAGTTGAGGAAACTTAGATTTGCATTTGTACAAGATCTATACTTAGAACTATTGCTGTAAAGGTATTTTTTTAATATTCATGATTTATATAGGTGAATAAATAAAAGTGAATCCTCTTCCCCAAATGTCACTTTCTTAATATCATTTTGTATCCAATATAAATGGCATTCATAAAGAAAAATATGCCTAAGAAAAGTAAAAGAAAAGAAAGATCTTGAGGTTAAGTAATTTCATACGTAAAAGCAGCCAATATATGGAAAATACACACTTTAAAGAACATATAATGATCAAGCACATAACATTTTCATCACTTAATAAAAAATTTCTTTTTTTTCCATTTGATAAGGGAAATGTTTTACATTATGATTAAATTTATATTTGCACAGGACTATATATTTATCAAAACTCTTCAGAAATTTTCAGTCAATATCTGTGCATTCACTGCCTGTAAAATTTAGCTGAATTAAACTAAGAGATCTAAGGTTGTGCTAGTATTATATCTTGATTATAAATAAGATGTTAAGTTCATTTTAGCATTCAGGGTGGGAATGGCCATTAATTTTATATAGTCCAGCAAGAGTTACAAATGGGTAAGTAAAGATAAAGGGTTTAAGGTGAGGAGAAAGAAAACCAAAAGTGTTTTGTTTTAGATTTGTAAAAGTTACTGCTTGGCATTCCATCCTGTTCTTATTTAAAAAAGTTAGTTCAGTTGATCAGTCATGTCCGACTCTTTGCAACCACATAAACTACAGCACACCAGGCCTCCCTGTCCATCACCAAATCCCAGAGTCTACCCAAACCCATGTCCATTGATTCAGTGATGCCATCCAACCATCTCATCCTCTGTCGTCCCCTTCTCCTCCTGCCCTCAATCTTTCCCAGCATCAGGGTCTTTTCAAATGAGGCAGCTCATCGCATCAGGTGGCCAAAGTATTGGAGTTTCAGCTTCAACATCTGTCCTTCCAATGAACACCCAGGAGTGATCTCCTTTAGGATGGACTGGTTGGACCTCCTTGCAATCCAAAGGGAATCTCAAGGGTCTTCTCCAACACCACAGTTCAAAAGCATCAATTCTTCAGTGCTCAGTTTTTTTTATAGTCCAAATCTCACATCCATACATGACCACAGGAAAAACCATAACCTTGACTAGACAGATCTTTGTTGACAAAGTAGATGGCTCTGCTTTTTAATATGTTATCTAGGTTGGTCATAACTTTCCTTCCAAGGAATAAGCGTCTTTTAATTTCATGGCTGCAATCACCATCTGCAGTGATTCTGGAGCCCCCAAAATAAAGTCAGCCACTGTTCCCACTGTTTCCCCATCTATTTGTCATGAAGTGATGGGACCAGATGCCATGATCTTTGTTTTCTGAACTTTGAGCTTTAAGCCAACTTTTTCTCTTCCTTTTTTCACTTTCATCAAGAGGCTCTTTAGTTAAAAAAGAAAACAATGTTATTTTCAATTTTCATTTATCTTTCTTTTTCTTTTTAGTACTTATTACAAATCACTAAGCATATTCTTGCTTATGGTTTCCAGATATCTAGAATGTTTATACTATAGAA
The DNA here is from genome assembly GCF_042477335.2 of Ovis canadensis. Lineage (NCBI taxonomy): Eukaryota > Metazoa > Chordata > Mammalia > Artiodactyla > Bovidae > Ovis > Ovis canadensis. The sequence goes on along the minus strand of NC_091259.1, from coordinate 20,605,371 downwards.
AATTTTAGAATATTGACTCTTCCTTAGTATTCATATGCATGGTTTAAGGCTTAGGTACATGTTCTTAACTATTACATATTTCCATTTTCATGCTGATTTAAGTGGAAATATTGGAATCTAGACTGGACAGAGTTTCCTTTTTGTTGTAGTTTTTCAAATTTTGCTTAGTATTCTTATTTTGTATTATTATTCTGTATTCTGTAGTCTAAGAATATATTTAGAATGCAACTGAAGACCTGGTCCAGTAATATATTGGATCTTCTATAAGTTAGTTTTAGCAATGTATTAATCAGGATTATCCAGATAAATGGGATTTTTTGGATAAACTGTATAGTATTTTATATAGGATATACTCATACTTTCCTATGAGCTATGTCTAATTATCTATCATCTACCATCTATTTGTCTGCAAGAAATAAAGAAACACACACATACACACACAGATCACCTATTGATTCCATCTGGGATATGTATATACCACAGAAACACAAGATTAAGAAGAGAGAGAGAAAAGGAGATATTCCATTTCTTTTCTGGAGAAAAGTATTTTCTGTATTATAGTATTGTCTGATACTATATATTCACTAGATTCCATAGATAGATAGATATCATGAATAAATGATTGGCTCAAGTGATTATGGAGGCTGAGAAGACCCACGATCTGCCATTCGCAAGAGGGAAACCCTGGAAATCCAGTACTGTAATTAAGTCCAAGTCCAAAGACTTGAGAAGCATGGACATAAATGGTATAATTCCCTGTCCCAGGGCAGGAGAAGGCCAATGTCCCAGCTTAAGTATGCAGATGGGAAAAAGGAGGTAATTTCCTCTCTCCTTTTGTTGCATATAGGCTTTTCAGTGGTTTGGATGATGCCCATCCTCGCTGATGAGGGCAATCTATTTTACTGAGTCCACTGATTCAAATTCTAATCTCATCTGGAAAGACTTTTGCAGACATACTCACACATAATGTTTAAAACTTACAATATGTACAGACACGTTGACCTGTAAAATTAACCATCACTACAGAATTCCATTCTATTAAAATGTTTTGGAGCTCAGAGTAACACCATGATGCTCTGGAAAAGTGGATCGGATTTCCCAGAATGTAATTGGAATATGTTGGAGAATGAGGTTTGTTCTCATGGGCTAGCTGATATCGATTATATTTGATCCTATAAGGATTTATTTTTCTTGTTACAATGAATGTGCTCTGCACATAATACTCAAGTTCATAACTGAGGAAAAGAAGACAGTCATTTCCCTTTTCCATGAATGCAAGAAACTATAGAAGGATAAGTGTACCTTTAATCAAAGACGGATGGTGCATGTGAGACTGTGAACAAATTGAGTTTGTTGAATTTGAGCTCAGAATCATCTTCATGCATATTGTCACACACTATTTAAATTAAAAGCCAAGCACTTGGGATAAATATAAGTAAGTGTCACTGTTAGCTAAATAGAGTAGCATTAAGTTACCTAAACATCAAGCATTGCATTAATTGTGTTGTTTTAAAGTATGTTCATTTACATTATAAAACCCAGCACAAAATTTGATAATTGTGTAAGTGCTGCACAAAAATTAATAGGATATGCAAATATAAATGTCATATTGTCTCATTAGCCATGCATGGATCTTTATTACAATAAACCCCAAATCTAATTTGGAGTTTTTACATAATATATTTTCATTCATGGATGAAAGATTTGCATTGTAATTACAAAGCTTAGTTTAATTAAGTCATCCATCTGATAACATTTATGTAGGTTTATACATATCCATGGTTTCCCAGGTGGATCAGTAGTTAAAAAAATCTGCCTATCTCGATGCATGATACTGGATGCTTGGGGCTGGTGCACTGGGTTGACCCAGAGGGATGGTACGGGGAGGGAGGAGGAAGGGGGCTTCAGGATGGGGAACATGTGTATACCTGTGGCAGATTCATGTTGATGTATGGCAAAACCAATACAATATTGTAAAGTAATTAACCTTCAATTAAAATAAATAAATTTATGTTTAAAAAAATCTGCCTATCAATGCAGGAGACACAGATTTGATCCCTGGGTCAGGAAGATACCTTGGAGAATGAAACTGCAACCCACTCCAGTATTCTTGCTTGGGAAATCCCAAGGATAGAGAAGCCTGGTAAATTGCAAGAGAACGCAACTCAGAGATTAAACAAGAACAAAATACATGTTGAACTAATATCAAATCTGATGGTACTGGTTAGCTAAGTTTTATCTTAGTTTCCAACATTTTGTTATCAAAATGCAATTTTGATGTTACAGTGAAGATAAATAGTGATGCTCTGGAGTATACACTGCATAGTGGAAAAAACTCCTTAATCCCTCTTTCCATTTCTCAAAGTTGTTTAAATCTCACACTTTCTGAGATGTCTGTAAAGACAGTAATATTAAGCTGCGATATAACTTTCCAGTTTAAAAAAAAAAAACACATCTCATATTACTACTGTAGGGAAGATAAAGATAATTATACTTAATTTAGAGAGGAAAAACTGAGAAAACTGAGACTGGTTTCTCCTGAAAGCACACAATTGATAAATTGAGAAGCTAGGTTCTGATTCTAGTCTTTATTGAGTTCCATCTTTCTTAAATGCCCAGAGCACATATTGTACCACTCACACTGACTTTTGTTGATATGATGCCTTAGAATTATAAAATGATATCCTAAGAGCTGAGTCACTTATAGCATAAAAAGTGCTGGAAAAATCACCTCTTTGTTATCTATATTTACAACTTAACTCTGAAATTTCACTGAGCATTTATGACATAGGATAAAAAATTGTGAATCTTTTACGTACGTTATCACATGTAGTCTTTATAACAATCTTGTGAGGTAGATATTGTGTTTCTATCCCAATTTCTTCAAATGAGAAACTTAAGACACAAAGATTTAAAATTTCCCAAGGTTATACAAGTAGTAGGTGGTAGAATCAAGATTCATCTTCTTTCATGCAGACTTATTTGACTCTATTCGGAAGACCTTCAAAATAGGGAGGAGTTTAAAATCCATCTAGACTAATCTGTGACATTTAGTATAACTGAAGGAAAATAAAAGTAAGACTTGTAATTGAAAGGGTTTAATAAACAACCATAGTGCTTCGTTTCCATGTGGAGTTTAAGTTAATGCACTCTCTTTACAGCACTGCAGTATTTTAATAGATTGTGCTGCTTTAAAACTGTTGTTTGTTGATTAAAATGACTTAATGAGGGCAATGTATAAACATGAATGTTTCCATTCCAAATTTGATCCTATATAATAGGCTAAAAATAAATTGACTTTTGTTTAAAGCAAAATCTCTATTTGACAGTTAAGCACTGTTCTCATTTCTTAGAACTTTATGGAAGTGGGAATTCAATAGAAATAACTGGACAAAATTCCACAAAAGCACTCCTTCATACACCGGAGGCATGAAACTCAGAGATAAGTGCTCTGAATTTCAAACCAATTGCTCTAAAGCCTTGCAAAGCGTCAATGTGTAGAAACAGGTCATTTGCACTGCACCACTGCCAACATATCAGAGTAAAACATATTTCTCATTGAAATGTAAATGATTGGAGCCTAAACTCTTTCATAATATATTTGGCATTATACAGGATTTGAGGTCACTGTTTGTCCTGTGCTAAAAATGCAAACCACGGACATTGGCTGACCCCAGATTGTTGCCTGGAAACCATTCAGCTATGGGAGAGAAATAACCTTAGAACTGGAAAATTTTAATTTCTAGTTTGAGTCTATATAGAGTAGAACTTGCCTACAAATTGTGAATTTAATATGTATACTGAATAAGTATATAACATCTACATGACAAGGACCTTTTATGTATAAATAATTTTATATTACAAATAAAGTTTGCATTGAATTATCTGCTTTATATTGAATCTTGGTAGTTAACTTATTCTGGATAAATGTTGTGTGTGCATGTGTGTTAGTCGCTCAGTCGTATCTGACTCTTTGAAACTCCATAGACTGTAGCCCACCAGGTGCCTCCATCTATGGAATTCTTCAGGCAAGAACACTGGAGTTGGTTGCTATTCCCTTCTTCAGAAGTTCTTCCCGACCCAGGTATTGAACCCAGATCTCCTGCATTGCAGGCAGATTCTTTACTATCTGAGCCACCAGGAAAAACCTGGATAAATGTTACTTTTTTTTTCCCCATTAAAATCAAGAGCTTACAAATTGGGAATATGGTTTATATCTCAGAAAATAACACATGTTTATAGACAACTAAAAGTGTTAGTTCTTTTACTTCTCCTTAAATCCTCTCAGCACATTTCCATAATTCCCATGGAGATGGCTGTTCTGCTTGATTTATTTCTGTTGATAGAGGTAAAATCCTAATTTATCTGTATTGACTACTGCATGGTAACTGTGTTAATACACAATGCACATATATACTCTCTCTTCTTCCTTTCATAAAGTCAGGGTCTAAGTTTTTATCTGCATATTAAGAGACACAGTTATTTTCTGGTGGTTCTCTCAGAAAGAAAAGAAAATATATGAAAGTGAAAGTGAAGTCGCTCAGTCGTGTCCGACTCTTTGCGACCCGTGGACTCTAGCCCACCCAGCTCCTCCGTCCATGGGATTCTCCAGGCAAGAATACTGGAGTGGGTTGCCATTTCCTTCTCCAGGGGATCTTCCCAACCCAGAGATAGAATCCAGGTCTCCCACATTGCAGGCAGACGTTTTAACCTCTGCAATGAATTCTCCATAATTGATAAGCTGACTCAGCCAGTTCTGGTACTCCTTTCATCCTCTTTCCATTGGTACAGTCCATTGGTACAGTGGCTAAACTCCTAAACTCAAATTTGTGCTTAAGGAATGAAAGGAGATCTCATAGGTAACCTCTCTAACTTTGAAAATTTAATAATCTGTTGGGGGATAAATCTGGATAAAATAATAATCTTTCCCTTTTATCACATTTTTCATACATTTACTTCTTGCCTGAAATTAAAACTAAAAGGGTAGCTGAGTTAAAGTATTATTTGTGCATTCCTGGGTATCATATTATCTAATAACTCTTTACTTTTATGATCATTTATGATCTCATCTACTATCTTCTATTAATAACATTTGGCTGAGCACTACGAGACATGAAGATATATTCAGTTCAGTCAATTCTAAATTTTATCTTAAAAAAAACCCAACTTTATCTAGCTATTGTTCACATAATCCATGGGATAACCAGCTTTTGATATCTAGCTTGAAATTCTCCAGAGTGTATTAAATACAATTTACTGCATTTTCACAAAAAAATTATAACTTGCCATTGTGTTAACCCTTTCTGTAGAAACGGTGAATTATTCCACTGGTTTGGACAAGAGGGGAACATCTGAAGGAAGTAAGTGGTGAGACTGAAAGTAGTGCTCAGGCTTATTTATGCAAATAATCTCATAAAATAAGAGGAATCAATTCTCTAGTAAGCAGTCATTTGAATTTATGCCAACCACTTCTCCAAAAGCGAGTTTCTTATGCTACCAGATTTCAGACTAGTAGACAAGTAACAGTCCTACTTCATGACCAAGATAATCATGACGGTGTGATCACTTACCTAGAGCCAGACATCCTGGAATGTGAAGTCAAGCGGGCCTTAGAAAGCATCACTACGAACAAAGCTGGTGGAGGAGATGGAATTCCCATTGAGTTATTTCAAATCCTGAAAGATGATGCTGTGAATGAGCTGCATTCAATATGCCAGCAAATTTGGAAAACTCAGCAGTGGCCACAGGACTGGAAAAGGCCAGTTTTCATTCCAATCCCAAAGAAAGGCAATGCCAAAGAATGCTCAAAATACCACAAAATTGCACACAATTCACACGCTAGTAAAGTAATACTCAAAATTCTCCAAGCCAGGCTTCAGCAATACATGAACCATGAACTTCCTGATGTTCAAGCTGGTTTTAGAAAAGGCAGAGGAACCAAAAATGAAATTGCCAACATCCGCTGGATCACAGAAAAAGCAAGAGATTTTCACAAAAAAATCTATTTCTGCTTTATTGACTATGCCAAAAACTTTGACTTGTGGATCACAATAAACTGTGAAAAATTCTGAAAGAGATGGGAATACCAGACCACCTGACCTGCCTCTTGAGAAACCTATATGCAGGTCAGGAAGCAACAGTTAGAACTGGACATGGAACAACAGACTGGTTCCAAATAGGAAAAGGAGTACGTCAAGGCTGTATATTGTCACCCTGCTTATTTAACTTCTAAGCAGAGTACCTCATGAGAAAAGCTGGGCTGGAAGAAGCACAAGCTGAAATCAAGATTGTTGGGAGGAAGATCAATAACTTCAGATATGCAGATGACACCACCCTTATAGCAGAAAGTGAAGAGGAACTAAAAAGCCTCTTGATGAAAGTGAGAGAGGAGAGTGAGAGAGTTGGCTTAAAGCTCAACATTCAGAAAACAAAGATCATGGCATGGTCCCATCACTTCATGGGAAATAGATGGTGAAACAGTGGAAACAGTGTCAGACTTTATTTTGGGGGGCTCCAAAATCACTGCAGATGGTGACTGCAGCCATGAAATTAAAAGATGCTTACTCCTTGGAAGAAAAGTTATGACCAACCTAGATAGCATATTCAAAAGCAGAGACATTACTTTGCCAACAAAGGTCCATCTAATCAAGGCTATGTTTTTTCCAGTGGTCATGTACGAATGTGGGAGCTGGACTGTGAAGAAAACTGAGTGCCAAAGAATTGATGGTTTTAAACTGTGGTGTTGAAGACTCTTGAGAGTCCCTTGGACTGCAAGGAGATTCAACCAGTCCATTATAAAGGAGATCAGTCCTGGGTGTTCTTTGGAAGGAATGATGCTAAAGCTGAAACTCCAGTACTTTGGCCACCTCATGGGAAGGGTTGACTCATTGGAAATGACTCTGATGCTAGGAGAGATTGGGGGCAGGAGGAGAAGGGGATGACAGAGGATGAGATGGCTGGAAGGCATCACCGACTCGATGGACATGAGTTTGAGTGAACTCTGTGAGTTGGTGATGGACAGGGAGGCCTAGCGTATTGTGATTCATGGGGTCCCAAAGACTTGGACATGACTGAGTGACTGAACTGAACTGAGCCCTAATGTATCTTGAACCTAAGCTTAAATTCCCTGTGGTGAATACTAACTTTTATTTCTCCTCCTGAAATATGGGTACCCTGGAATATGGGAGAAGCTGGTGGAAACTCAAAAAAGGAAAGAATCAAGAAAGAATTACTCCAAAGGATCCTTGAACCAATGGCTGGATTAGAGTTTAGTTGCCTCAAGCACATGCCAGGTTTAGGATGCAGTTAAAGAATTATCAGAGCAAGCAAATTTTCTAGGTAGAATGGAGAAAACATTGTGCAAAAAGATACCTGCAAGCACTAAATTGCTATTGTCCATTTCTGCACTGTTACTTTTAATAGCTGAAATCAGCTATGCCCTGAGTCTCACCTACATTGAAAGGTCTTAGTTTTCAAGAAATACAAAATGTTAGTCTTATTATTTCTCTTTTCACTTACTTTATTCTACAGAATAAGTAAAGGAAAAGGTCACTTTAACAAAACTCCTTTAAGAAGCTAATTGGTACATTTCACATGCTTGAAATCCGACCTCTGTAGTTGATTCCTTCAGCTTGAGACTTTGATTTCTGTAGAAATATAATTCCCTATGGGAGAATTATGGCTTTAGTTTGAGTGTTTTTGATAATAGGTTTTTATATGGCACCACCATGAAGATCAGGAGCCCCAAAAGATGAAGAAAGAACTTTTAAAAAGTGGGGAAAAAGAGCCATGGGTCAGGGCCATCCTATTTGGATTTCCCTGTCAGAAATCTCTTCTTAATTATCCCCTCAAAAAAAGATGCAACTGCACATAAGCATTGCCTTCATTCATCATACTCCCTAAAAAGCTTTTTGTTTTTATTCCCGCTTCAAAAAAATTACAACCTCAGTGTCAGCTCAATAAACGGTATGCATGACTATAAAGCCATCTTATATGACAAAGATAAATCTTTCAAGCAAAACCTGCTTCCCATTCAAGATAGGGTTACAGCTGCAATAACATTTACAGGATTTAAGAGTTGAACGGTGGGAGAAAAGACTTCTTAAGGGAAAGATTTAGGCTTTATATTGGCCCGATCTAAACATCCTAAAACTCAGTGGTGGTAACTTTACCTGTTACTTTGCTATAGACATTAGAGAAAGTAAAATGGGGGAAAAGTGAATGGGATTATTAATGTGAAAATGTCCACTCTGGGTGTGGAGGTGGGGAGAACTTATTTAAATGGGAAGTATATATTATTTTCTGTTTATATTTTAAGCACAGTAGATCAATCTTTCAAATGTATTTACTGGGGTCATTTAAGGTCTCTAGCATGGTTTTTCTCAACTATATCTCTGCTCTAACATATGAGATAGTAAAACATTGCACTTATCTTCCTTACTAGTAAGGATATACTCAAAATTCTCCAAGGTAGACTTCAGCATTACATGAACTGAGAAATTCCAGATGTTCAAGCTGGATTTAAAAAAGGCAGAGGAACCAGGGTTCAAATTGCACACATTCCCTGGATCATATAGAAAGCAAGGGAATTCCAGGAAAGCCTCTACGTCTGTTTCATTGATTACACTAAAGCCTTTGACTGTGTGGATCATAAGAAACTGTGGAAAACTCTTAAAGATATTGGAATACCAGACCATCTTACCTGTCTGCTGAGAAACTGTATGTGGGTCAAGAAGCAACAGTTAGAACCATGTAAGGAACAGCTGCCTGGTTCAGAATTGCTTAAGTACAACAACACCCTCACCCAGCTATTTAATTCATATGCAGAGAACATCCTGTGAAATGCTGGGCTGGATGAGTTACAAGCTGGAATCAAGTTTGCCAGGAGAAATAGCAACAGCTTCAGATATAGGGATGATACCACTCTAATGGCAGAAAACATAGAGGAACTAAAGAGCCTCTTGATGAAAGGGAAGGAGAGTGAAAAAAGCCAGCTTAAAACCAAAATGAAGATCAAAGCATCCAATCCCATCACTTCATGGTAAATAGAAAGGGAAAAACTTCAAGCAGTTCCATATTTCCTCTTCCTGGGCTCTAAAATTACTTTGGATGGTGACTGCAACCATGAAATTTGAACAGATTGTATACTACTTTAAATAAAAGAAAACTAACAATGTTAGTCACTCAGTCGTGTCCAACTCTTTGCAACCCCATGAACCATAGCCCACCAGGTTCCTCTGTCCATGGAGTTTTCCAGGCAAGAATATTGGAGTGGGCTGCCATTTCTTGCTCCAAAGAGTACAAGCCTAAAATTGAGGATGACTATCTGTATCTTGACCTCCTGTAACAACTTTTCAGAACTATTTATGGAGAAGCAGTGGTTGATTACTACCCACATGACATATAGTAGAGGCTTCAGTTCAGTTCAGTTCAGTGGCTCAGTCCTGTCCATAGAGGCTTAGTGAACACTTACTGCATCAGTCAGTGGATGGACGTCTATCACGGCGCAAACTGCATCAAAATATCAGTATGCTCAAAGAGTGTGGATTTAAGCAGATGCCAGATGAATAATAAAGAAGAGAAGCTTTTTTTAGTGTAAGATATATGTCAAGGGAAGAAAGATTCCTTTGTATTGGAGACTTTGTGTTCAAGATTATTTTCATTTATTCTTGTAACAAATACTTTTTGAGTAATTAAAACAAACTATAATATATGATAAGCATCAACAGTACAAAAATGAGTAAGACACAGCTCTATCTTTGAGTTCTCATTCCCTTGGGAGTAATTTTTATGTAAACTAGGATTTGCTTAATTAAGTGGCTCTTTTTCTGTAAAGGTATAATACAGAGTGCGGCAGAGTAATTTTCAAATTAGAATAGCAGTTCTTTATCACACAACTGAATAGAGATACTGTTATTTTTGAATTTCTTAATCCTATAATCCATGACAAATATGTACCAAGAACAAAGAGACTTTGATAATTAAATGCTTGTAAATTTAATTGAGATTATATGCAGGGACTGATAAACTCCTTTCTTCAGAATTCTTTCAAAACAATAAAATGCAATATCATCTTTCTACCATGTAAACTGAACTCTTTATTCTTTGATCAAGATTTGAAAATACTCCTAGGAACTAGATAGATTTCATATCCTCACTCAGTAGATGATATGATATGGTTTCTGAATTCTGAGTAGCATGACTTTTTTTTTTTTTTTTTTTTTTTTGTTCTGTGGGACCCAAGATGAATTTTTGAATGTCAGTAAGGCATTTAACATTTGAGTATTATATCTGATGAGACTATTAGACCTTTACAAGTCCACTTCCTGGGTCCGTTTTCAAAGGAGAGCCATACATATTTTGCACTAGGCCAGGAGGAAGCATGAACTCTTTAAAAAGACAGAGTGGTTTAATTAAAGGCTTTAAATTGGATGGGATGGGGAAAGTAATACAGTGAAAATGGCTTATCTTGGTAGTAACCTCGTGCTAAGAAGAGGAAGCTCTGTTGGAGTTATTGGTGAAAGGGCTAAAGAAATTACTAAAATGGAAGAAATCAGAGTTTTTTAGATATGCGAGGTTTGATCAAAAAGCTTGTTTTCCTTACTGTTCTTCATACACAATTTTCCAAAGTGAAAAGACTAGAAAAAGTAACACTATATTACTTCAGTATTTTATGTACATTTATTTTATGAGTGTTTATTTACACAGAAATAACAAGACTCAAAACTATTCTTCCAAAATAACCACATTTCCACAATCACTATTTACAAGAACAAACAAACAAAAAAACACTGAATAGATTCTTTTTTAATGGATTCTATTTTATTCTGTCCCATGGGAGCCATCATTCAAACTTGTCAGATGTGGGGATTCAGCAGGATATAAATGCAACAAAGAAGAAAGGACCAGAAATTGAATAAAATGTATCCAAGAGGTAGGAAATGTTCTGATAGAGCTACAGGTGTAGAGAATGAAATTTAGTTAGTTTGGCTGGTAAGCATAATGTACCAGAATTATTGTATTATCTTGTTATTTATTTTCAAAAGATAATGTTATCAACTGGGATTTTTGAGTGAAATTGTACTTTATGTAACAAAAGTGTTTGGGAAACTAGATGCATGTAATATTGGTATTAAGTGTTCAGGAAGATTAGGGGGTGGTATAAACAGTACCAGGCTGTAAAATAATTACTCTTCAATTAAAAGTAAATAAATTTAAAATTTAAAAAAAGATCAAGAAAAACAACATAGGACTCCATCTACTATGTTGTTCCAAGATATATTCCTCAGAAGCACAGGGCATGCATGCCTTTGTCACTGAAGTTGCCTACAAAGTGTTTCTTCTGTAAATTAAAAGCCTGATTCTTAGCCCATGGCCACTAATAGTGCTATTCTGCTTCAGAATCTGTCATCCATGGACTTTGATGCCCTGTTGGAAAATACTTTATGGCTAAAAGGCCTTCAGGGGTCTTCTCACTTGGCCTAATAATGAAGCCACTGAAAAATTTATCCAGTCCAGCATTCTTATGTATTCCATCATCATTAGCCCCGTCAAAGAATAGATGATTCTGAAAGTGGACTCTGGAGACTCAGAAGTGGTTCGTGGGCTTATATTCGAGCATATCACTCTCCTCAGGTGCTTGACTTGCAGGAACGTGTAGCTCAACACCTGCAACTGGAATTGGCAAAATCATGGTAAAAGGTTGTAGTTCTAGGCGGAAGTAGAAATTTAAGCTGGTAATCGGAATAGGAACTTACCCTTTTTATTATTACTCTGCATAATTATAGTATGGTATTTAGGGTAAAGTATAGAGGTTAACAGTACAGACTTGGCAGTCAAAATGTTTTGGTTCATAGCTTAACTCTACCATGTTACTTCATCTATTTTCCTCATCTGCAAAACAGAAGTGATAGATAAATTAATGATTATCTTTCAGGCTTGTTTTAGTGAATAAATGAGTTGCTTTAAAACATGAAAAATGGTAAATACTAAAAAAGATTAGCCTAAACTGGTTTGCCCCTTGTTGCCTATCATTTGGATCCTTATAATGGTCTTCTCTCTAGTTTCTCTAAGCTTTGGATCTCCCTACAGGCTAATATGAGCTTCCCTGGTGGCTCAGATGGTAAAGAATCTGCTTGCATTGCAGGGGAACTGGTTTCCATTCCTGGATCAGGAAGATATCCTGGAGGAAAGGAATGGCTACCCACTCCAGTATTCTAGCCTGGAAAATTCCATTGACAGAGGATCCTAGCAGTTTACAGTTCATGGATCAAAGACTCTGACATGGCAGAGACTAAAACTTTCACTACTTTCACTTTCAGTGGCTAATATATTTTCCATATCTATCATGGACATTCTTAGAGTTTGCAAATCTGATCTTATTATCCCCTTCCTCAAAATTCTTTGAAGACTTCGTTTAGATAAATTCACTACTTTCTGGTATTCCTCATCACTCATCCTTTTCCACGGGGATTTTCCCAGGTATAACCTGCCTTTTCATGCTTTCATTGTATTTTGTACATCACATTCTCTCCAGCAGTAAAACCTCTCCTTGCCTTCTTTCTGCCCTTTTCCACCATTCCCTCCCTTCTTCTCTTACTCCTTTCCTTTAGTTTTTCTTTGTTTGGTAACCCATTCTCAATCCATGTTGAAATACTTTCTGCAGTAACTCTACTTTGCCTTTTTAGACCTTTTAAGTTGCTGACTTATGACTTCCCTGATAGCTCAGTTGATAACTAAGCTGCTTGCAATGCAGGAGACCCTGGTTTGATTCCTGGGTCAGCAAGATCTGCTGGAGAAGGGATAGGCTTCCCACTCCAGTATTCTTGGGGTTCCCTTGTGGCTCAGCTGGTAAAGAATCAGCTTGCAATGTGGGATACCTGGGTTTGATCCCTGGGTTGGGAAGACTCCCTGGAAAAAGGGAAAAGCTACCCTCTCCAATATTCTGGGCTGGAGAATTATATGGACTACAGTCCATGCGGTTGCAAAGAGTCAGACACTACTTAGCAACTTTCACTTTCTAACTTTCTGATTTATAGCTGTCATTTTATTCAATTAAAGTGTTTTGTTTGCATATCTGTGTTAACCCAAGATTCTAAATGCTAATAACTTCCTTCCTTGGCAGCTAGCACAAGGCCTGACACATAATAGCCACTAAATAAATATTTGTTGACTAGATGAATTGCATTCTACTTTATATTTCTCAATTTCTGGATGAGAAATTGAATTCCAGAGACTAGATTACAGCTATTTAGTGGAAGACCTGGGGCTATTGCTGCAATCCAGATGTACAATCTCATGTGTTACCTGTTAGTTGATGTCAGGAGCTCACAAATAATAGAGCAGAGTCTATAATGCTGAAAAGCCATTCCTGACATTTGTAAATTTTGTGCTGCCTGAACTACTTTAGAGTGAATTATTTTAGGTTTAACCATAGACAACAGGTTGTGTGTTCAGACTGTCCCTTATGAAAGTAGAACAGTATGACTAGTGGTTAGTAATTAATTTTCATCAAATACCAATGTCTGCTTTTACTAAACCATTATGGCCCATGACAATTTTACCGAATCCCTTTACTCAACAGTGCTTGCTTGAAAGCTGGTATTCTTTTGCCTTTTTGTTGTTAATATCATAGGAGTTCTCAGACAAAATAAATGTTAATCATTTGAGCTACGTTTGATTATTTTCAGCATTTGGGGAATTTTCTCATAGCTTTCCCTGGGAAAGCACATTAAATTATTTTACAAATTTGTATCTAGTTGTCCACTGAATAAAATGAAACACCTTGGTCCCCATCCCACATGGCCAGAATTTAGCTATTATTGCAAAATCAGAACTGACATGTACACAATGCTTTCTATTTATAAGACTCAGCATGAAAAGATTCCCATCTATTAACTCATGAAATGCAAACCTTTTCAGAGCTTACCTAATGTACATCTTCAAAGTGTCACTATTCATTACCTGGATTATCCTGACTGTCATACGTTCTCTACCTGTGAATGATATTTTTTGCTGCTGTAAAAATGGATGCAGGGGAAAGATAAATGCCTTAGTTGAGAATACTTGAATAAATGGTCCCACATAAATAAAGCCTAGGAACACAATAAGCCTTTGCATTGCAAAATATTATAGAAAAGAGAAAAGTATTTTGTAAAAGAAAAAAAGAATAGATAGTAAGCAGTCTAAATGTTTACTCCTTAGCTATAGATTGAATTTGGAATAAAATTTTAAAAATTGTATTCACAGATACTCAGGCATTGAATTTTACCCAAGATCATGTATCTGTCATCAGATAGCCAATAGCTCTTTAAGGAAGAAATGAAGATCATATAGAAAATAAATTAGATTTCCACAGGTATAGAAAAATTAAATTTAACCTAAAGCTTTAGTATCCCAAATGTACCTTTTCTAATGTAACATCATTCTGAGAATTCCATGATATGATCTCAAATCATCAAAAAGAAATATTTTGACTTTGAGATCTCTGTGTATTTGAAGTTTTCTGGATTTATATAACCTTCAAAAGTCATGCCATTTTTTTCAAAGCAAATAGTCAATCTATTTAAGAAAAAATCACTCAAGAAATTGACACTGGTAACAAATTTGAAGTGTTGTCATTTATTTCCATTTTCAAAGTATGAAATCTGTGAGAAGGGATGCAAAATTATGAGGTAACAATGCTAAAGAAATGTAACATCCATGAAGCAGTAAATGATTAAGTTTGGATTTTTTTCTTCCAGCATTTACCAGGACTAAATTTTTTAGGTGAAATAGGTGTAGTAACATAAATTCTACATATACCCTATATTTCTGATATTTGGAATGATACACATGTAGCAACTTGGGGTAAAGGACTAAACACTATCCTGAGTAGCTCAAAGAAACTATTATTGGTCTAAAATATTTATAGAGGAAATAAAGATGAGAATACTTTTAGATTTCAAGTGATATGATATCCATGTATCCTTTCTCTAGTCTTTTACACTCTCACAAAGCTATGTCATTACCTATATTGCTCAAATTTCTTACCTGCACACCTTTCCTTTATTCATTTTAAAGATTTTTTTTTTCAAGCATACTAAGGATTGTATGAACAAACTACCATGTGGAGAGTATTTTTATACTTTCTTTAGACACATTATTAAAATTCATAGTTTCTATCATCAGGTAAAAGTCTAGACTATGGGACACCACAGGTAACATAACAAAGATATCTTTGTCTTCAGTAAGTTTATATTCTAGTTATTAAAGATCAGAAATGAGCAAGATAATAAAATATATCAAATATTCAGTTCAGTTCAGTTCAGTTGCTCAGTTGTGTCTGTGACCCCATGAATCGCAGCACACCAGGCCTCCCTGTTCATCACCAACTCCCGGAGTTCATTCAAATTCACGTCCATCGAGTTGATAATGCCATCCAGCCATCTCAGGCTCTGTCGTCGCCTTTTCCTCCTGCCCCCAATCCCTCCCAACATCAGTCTTTTCCAATGAGTCAACTCTTTGCGTGAGGTGGCCAAAGTACTGGAGTTTCAGCTTTAGCATCATTCCTTCCAAAGAACACCCAGGGCTGATCTCCTTCAGAATGGACTGGTTGAATCTCCTTGCAGTCCAAGGGACTCTCAAGAGTCTTCTCCAACACCACAGTTCAAAACCATCAATTCTTTGGCACTCAGCTTTCTTCACAGTCCAACTCTCACATCCATACTTGACTACTGGGAAAACCATAGCCTTGACTAAATGGACCTTTGTTGGCAAAGTAATGTCTCTTCTTTTTAATATGCTACGTAGGTTGGTCATAAGTTTCCTTCCAAGGAGTAAGCGTCTTTAAATTTCATGGCTGCAATCACCATCTGCAGTGATTTTGGAGCCCCCCAAAATAAAGTCTGACACTATTTCCACTGTTTCCCTGGCTATTTCCCATGAAGTGATGGGACTAGATACCATGATCTTAGTTTTCTGAATGTTGAGCTTTAAGCCAACTTTTTCATTCTCCTCTTTTACTTTCATCAAGAGGCTTTTTAGTTCCTCTTCACTTTCTGCCATAAGGGTGGTGTCATTTGCATATCTGAGGTTATTGATATTTCTCCTGGCAATGTTGATTCTAGCTTGTGCTTCTTCCAGCCCAGTGTTTCTCATGATGTACTCTGCATATAAATTAAATAAGCAGGGTGACAGTATACAGCCTTGAAGTACTCCTTTTCCTATTTGGAACCAGTCTGTTGTTGCACATCCAGTTCTAGCTGTTGCTTCCTGACCTGCATACAGATTTCTCAAGAGGCAGGTCAGTTGGTCTGGTATTCCCATCTCTTTCAGAATAGACCACAGTTTATTGTGATCCACTAGACAAATATTAAGTTCTATGAAAGGAAGAGCTTCTTTAGAGAGTTTTTATTTGATAGAGTAGTTGATGAAGACTGCACAAAAAAAAAGAACATTTAATTATTGACTAGAAAATGATGAGAGAATAAACCAAATGGATATCTTGAAGAAGAGTATTCCAAGTACTAGACACAGCAAGTACAAATGTCCTGGGGCAAAATGTGACTTTTGTGTATAAGGCAGCATATTTGGAGTGGGGTTAATGGGTGTAGGGTAGGAGACGAGGTAAAAGAGGCAGCAGGGATCAGTTTATATAGAATACAAACCACTGTAAGGCTTTTGACTTGTTTCCAGTAAAATGAGAAGTCTTCAGTTTTAACCAGAAAAGGTGACATGGCATTATTTCCTTTTTAGCTGGATTACTCTGATTGCTGCATTGAAAATAATATTTAGGTGAATGCCATGTCCAGTTAAAAAGATGTTATCATTTATCAAATGAGAAATGTCAAGAGCTAGAAGAGTGGTATATTTAGAGGTGGTAGAAGTTGTTGCACTGGATCAGTTTGAAAACCAAAACAAAATAGACTGACATATTGCATGTGGAATGTGAAAGAAAAGCTTTTTCTAGGCAACTAGAATACTGGAGTTAGCTTTTACTTAGAAAAACTGAAGGAAGGAGCAGTTTTGAGGCAACTGCAGAAGCAGATGAAGAGTAGCAAAAAAGAATTCCATTTCTGTACATATTAACTTTTAGATAGATGGTTAGAAATCCAAGGGGAGGTGTTGAACGAGCAGCTGGAAATATGGTTCTGGAGTTCAGGGGAGTGGTCTACGCTGAAAATAGTCATATATAATAGTCAATGTTTTGTGACCATTGATCATCTGTTATATTATATATAGCTCGAAGTCTTTCTCTTCTTTCCCCAGATGGTGGAAATACTAAAGAACTTTCTCTCGGTATGTGTTGACTATTTTCATAACATCATGTTTGTATTATCTTAATTACATTGCTTTGAGCAGTTTTCATTGAAAAAAACCAAGGTCAAGTCTGATTTAGGCAGGTCTAAGATAAGATGTGGCTCAGATGATAAATAATCTGCCTGCAATGCAGGAGACCCAGGTTCAATCCCTGAGTTGGGAAGATTCCCTGGAGAAGGGAAAGGCAACCCATTCCAGTATTCTTGTCTGGAAAACTCCAAGACAGAGAAGCCTGGTGGGTTACAGCCCATGGGGTCGCACAGAGTCAGACACGACTGAGCACCCTCAGGACAAGATGTTCACAACAATCTAGGAAACACCATTTTGCTATGTTGGCAGGCCTCATTAGGAAACATGCCCATGGCAATGCAGAGAGTGATGTTGACTTAACTGTTCTTCAAACCATGCAAATTTCCCAGAAGTTCGCAAATAAAAACAAACAAGAGGACACAAATGGATCTGTCTTCTACCTGACCATTGTATCCCATATAGTAAATTAGTAATTTTCCAAATTTAGTTAATCTTGCACAAAGGGAAGCAGCTCAGAGGGTATATGGCGGCCTCAGAGCTCCCACTAGTCTGCGGGTCTCCTGCAAGACGGGTATAACACAAAGTCCCTTGTCAGTGTTCACACCAACCTGATGCTCTCTATCCTCAGATTTTAAATAAAACCAGTTTATTTTCTCTTCAATTTATTAATAGATTCTTATAATTGTATACATACACATACATGTATCAATACACACCCATACACATGCTACACACTCACATATTACAGGGATCCTGGCTTCTACAGTGGGGAAATGACCACGATTCTAATGGAAATATGAACTGCTTTACAAATCTAGTACATCCTTTGTGTGGCATTTCGGGGAATAGGTGAAGAAAAGTTTAGCTTTGGAAGGAAGAGCAAAATATTATAAAAGCTATTTCAGTTATGAACAGAGAAATTTAAAAACAATTTTTAAAGCATGATATTCCAGTCAAAGGTGAAGATCAGTCAATAAAGGGAAGTATACACATATTTTTGAGTAACCCAACCATGGGACCATGGCTGTGACATTCAATGAAGAAACAGAAAACTGGAGATGATAAGATACCTGTGGCAGATACATGTTGATGTATGGCAAAACTAATACAATATTTAAAGTCATTAACCTCCAATTAAAATAAATAAATTTATATTAAAAAAGGAAAAAGTTATAGAAAACAGAGGTTAAGGAGTAAATTGAACAGAAATGAGCTTGAAATTTAGATATTTCATGGAGATAACAGCAAAAATATATAATTATATTAACAAAAAAAGCTGCTAATGTTCACACAGTGCTTTATGTTTTGCATTAATATCACATGACTTATTTAATATAATTTAACCCTATATGGAATTCTCTGAGACAGACAGGATTATAATATTTGTATGAAGATAAAAAAAAATAAGTCTAGAGTGGGTGTCTAATGGTCAAAGATGCTGCAGTCAACAAGAAAGGCAGTGACAACTGCAATTCTTCTGACTCCCCATCCTGTTTGTTTTTATTATCATCCTACTTATAATCATTATGTTTTTAAAAAATTGAGTATTTTCTATGACAAACATGTATGAAATTGTTTTCCAAGTTTGTTTATTATAAATAGTGAACCATTATATTCATTGTTATTATTACCTTTGGTCCTTACATTGAATTATTGCATATAAATATTCTATTATTGACTATCTACATTAGCCCTCACATCTACATAATTTTCTTTGTTGGTGATAGCTCAAAAGCAAAACAAGGAAAACTTGCTAAAACACTATCATTTCAGGAAGAGGATTTAGTAAAAGACTACCTTGATTGCTTATATTATTCAGTGAATTAATTCTTGAAATTGTTTCAAGAATTAATTTTTTTTTTTTTTTATTAACTAAAGTCAGAATCCACACAAGACCGAAGAGTCATGTGGTTCTAACTCCTGCTGGAAAGAGTACTGCAGTAAACTTAAAGAGCTACTCCTAAAACAGCCAAACAATCATAACTTGGAAGACCAGGGACCAAATTCCAAGTCAAATATTAATACCTTTACCTCAGAACACAGAAAATTATATACTTGAGTTATTTATAGACTATTTCCAAAATCACTGTATCTTTTACAGATAATATAATGGTTCTTAGAAAACAAGAGGATACAAAGTTTAGATAAACCTTTCTAATGACATACATTAATGCTATAATATGAGTATACCTTGAGAAACTTAACACTACTTAGAAGACCACCTCCTCTCAAGTACCAGTAATGATGGATAACCACACATTCCAGCCCCCTGACAAATGGACAGTTATATAATTTTAAGCATATGATTCTTGCTACAGACTTGGATATATTTACAAAGAAATGATACACACATGAATTGGATGGCATTTAATGAACTAATCAATTGAGTAAACTATTCAAAGGTGATGGAGTTGAATAAGCTTTTTTTTTAATGTGGTATTTTATTTTTTATTTTTTCTTAAATGTCTCTTTCTTTATTGTTTGTTTTCACTTATTGTTTGCTTGTGTTTCTTTTTAAAAATATAAATTTATTTATGTTAATTGGAAGTTAATTACTTTACAATATTGTATTGGTTTTGCCATACATCAATATGAATTCGCCACAGGTATACAAGTGTTCCCCATCCTGAACCCCCTTCCCTCCTATCTCCCTGTACCATCCCTCTGGGTCATCTCAGTGCACCAGCCCCAAGCATCCAGTATCGTGCATCAAACCTGGACTGGCAATTCGTTTCATATATGATATTATACATGTTTCAATGTCATTCTCCCAAATCATCCCACCCTATCCCTCTCCCACAGAGTCCAAAAGACTGTTCCATACATCTTTGAACAATGTGGAGATTCCTTAAAAAAACTGGAAATAGAACTGCCTTATGACCCAGCAATCCCACTGCTGGGTATACACACTGAGGAAACCAGAATTGAAAAAGACAAGTGTACCCTAATGTTCATCGCAACACTGTTTATAATAGCCTGGACATGAATAAGCTTTTTCATAAATCCAAAATATAAAGGTAAAAAGAGAACACTGAAGTGCTGATTTAATGAAGCTTTCTGCTTAATGCATAACCATAACTAACCACAGCATGGGGGAGCCTCTGTTAATGAGGGAAATGCTCAGTTGATACAAGTGAGCAACTAATAATGTCTACCTTTAGGGTAGATGAATCTATTATTTCAGTCTTGGTGAACAACAAAGAGGAGAGATAAGGCAGAAAATGTAATATAACTGCCTCTCTGAAAGGAAAATCTGCTCTCCTTTGAGATACAGAATTTCTTCTTTGGCTCCACAGTAATCTTTTTCTTATGCAGCAGGACACCAGGTGTGTCACAAAATAAAACCAGCCTGTTTTCTTCTTTTTGGGTTATATTAACTGAATTAATAAGCTGAGCGAGTCCTCTAACTACATCTCACTCTTAATACTAATTATTTCAATTTATGAAAAAAAAATCCTATTACCTAGAGTTCCTTTTTTATGTGTAACCTAATCTGAACACAACAAGGATATAATATTGAATTCTGTGTTCATTGAATCTCAAAATACAAAACAGAATGAAACTCAAGAAAACTAAAGGATCCAACAAAATGATGGCTCCAAGACTGAGGTGGGAGATTATTTGAAAGAGATACACAACCTCGGATTTGAGGCACTATGTAGCAGTGGGAATGAATAGAAAGTTTGAGGCTCAAACCCTCCATTTTGTGGTTTAATGTGTAAGTCTTGTTAGCCATATTTCTTAAGCTCAGAGTCTCATTTCCTTTTATGTAACAGAGATGATAATATGAACCTTTGAAGACAATTTTCATGATTCATAGATAATGTATAAAGAAACTAATTTTTTCTTTTTTCATTTACTTGTTTATTAATTTATTTCCATTTTATTGCCTAAGTTATTTTGTGCTTTCATTGTTTGTGTTTGGCAGTTCTCATTTTGTGTCCTTGGGAAGACAAATTTTTAACATTCATTTGCTCCCACTAATTTTGGTGAGCCTCGTAACAGTCTGTCATTGCTGTGCACAGAATTTATAAGCATAGGAGAAAATTAACCCAGTTTTGAAGCTATTTTGAATTCCTATGGACTCATTTATTTACCTTCTGAGCTAAAGTAATGAGGGAAACTAAGATGCATCTAATTCTAGATACCAGAATCCTCTCCTTGTGATTACTATTTAGTCTTAAAGATGTTCTAGCAGTCAGTTTGTGGTGAGAGTAAATAGAAATTTGGTAGTCTCTGATTCACACTTAATCTTTGTTCCCATTAAATGGGACTAGACATGAGTCCTCATTTAGCAGACCTGATATCAATGCAGGATAGTACCATTTTGGTTTTATTTGGTTATTTTCTTATTCTAAATTTTTAATTAAAAATAAATGAAAACTTAATGAAGATAGTAAGGCTCAGCTGCTACATTCAAAACCTAATGCAACTCAAATTACTGAATATGATAATTAAAATAATTTGAAAAAATTATGAATACTAATAGGCCATAACACATGTTGGAAGAGATAAGACTTAGATATATTAATATATTGTGACTACTTTTATATGAAATCTTGATGATCTCAAACTTAGGTTTCAAATTTGGTAGAGCAAACATGTTGGCCTTTTCATTCTCATACCTATAAAACAATCACTACATTGGCCCTATGACATCAATGACAGGAGCTATGGCATGTGTTAATTCAAATTTTGGGATGAAATTTCACTAATGATTGCTTGAAATACCAGCTGGTAACAATCCTGGTGCTATTTGCATTTCAGGACAAGGAAACTTTGAAATTTCATCTTGCACTACAAGGTTATGTTGGGACACAAAACTGGATGTAACAATCATCACAGGTTAATGATTCTAAAATTAGGCACAACTTATTAAGTTTCAGGCCTGTGCTTGGCTATAAGAAATCGCTATTTTATCATCTCTTCTAATGATTCCTCAAGGAATCCATGAAGAACATTTATATATTTTGCAAATGCATTCTGGGTGTTACTTGTTACCTCAGCTCACTGTCCAGTAGGCTCTAGACCACTGCCCTATTTGTTTTGTGGATCACTTTTTGCTAACCATAAATTTTAGGCAGCTTCTGCTTCTTTGGTTCTACTTTGCACCTTGTACGTTATGAGACCCTTCTATATTTTTTCCCACATGATTTTTAAAAATGAGATTTACCATTTAACAGTATTTGCAAAAAAGCAAAATGGCTGTCTGGGAAGGCCTTACAAATAGCTGTGAAATGAAAAGAAGTGAAAACCAAAGGAGAAAAGGAAAGATATAAGCATCTGAATGCAGAGTTCCAAAGAATTGCAAGAAGAGATAAAAAGCCTTCTTCAGCGATCAATGCAAAGAAATAGAGGAAAAGAACAGAATGGGAAAGACTAGAGATCTCTTCAAGAAAATTAGATATACCAAAGAAATATTTCATGCAAAGATGGGCTTGATAAAGGACAGAAATGATATGGGCCTCATAGAAGCAGAAGATATTAGGAAGACGTGGCAAGAATACACAGAACAACTGTACAAAGAAGAACTTCATGACCCAGATAATCATGATGGTGAGATCACTCATCTAGAGCCAGACATCCTGGAATGTGAAGTCAAGGGGGCCTTAGAAAGCATCACTATGAACAAAGCTAGTGGAAGGGATGGAATTCCAGCTGAGCTATCTCATATCCTGAAAGATGATGCTGTGAAAGTGCTGCACTCAATATGACAGCATATTTGGAAAACTCAGCAGTGGCCACAGGACTGGAAAAGGTCAGTTTTCATTTCAATCCCAAAGAAAGGTAATGCCAAAGAATGCTCAAAATACCACACAATTGCACTCATCTCACATGCTAGCAAAGTAATGCTAAAAATACTCCAAGCCAAGCTTCAGTAATACATGAACCGTGAACTTACTGATTTTCAAGCTGGTTTTAGAAAAGGCAGAGGAACCAGAGATCAAATTGCCAACATCCACTGGATCATGGAAAAAGCAAGAGAGTTCCAGAAAAACATCTATTTCTGCTTTATTGACTATGCCAAAGCCTTTGACTGTGGATCACAATAAACTGTGGAACATTCTGAAAGAGATGGGAATACCAGACTACTTGACCTGCCTCTTGAGAAATCTGTATGCAGGTCAGGAAGCAACAGTTAGAACTGGACATGGAACAACAGACTGGTTCCAAATAGGAAAAGGAGTACGTCAAGGCTGTATATTGTCACCCTGCTTATTTAACTTCTAAGCAGAGTACCTCATGAGAAATGCTGGATTGGAAGAAGCACAAGCTGGAATCAAGATTGCCGGGAGAAATATCAATAACCTCAGATAAGCAGATGACAACACCCTTATGGCAGAAAGTGAAAAGGAACTAAAAACCTCTTGATGAAAGTGAAAGTGGAGAGTGAAAAAGTTGGCTTAAAGCTCCACATTTAGAAAATGAAGATCATGGCATCCGGTCCCATCACTTCATGGGAAATAGATGGGGAAACAGTGGAAACAGTGTCAGACTTTATTTTTTTGGTGCTCCAAAATCAATGCCAATGGTGGCTGTAGCCATGAGATTGAAAGATGCTTGCTCTTTGGAAGAAAAGTTGTGACCAACCTAGATAGTATATTCAAAATCCGAGACATTAGTTTGCCGACTAAGGTCCATCTATTCAAGGCTATCGTTTTTCCTGTGGTCATGAATGGATGTGAGAGTTGGCCTGTGAAGAAGGCTGAGCGCCGAAGACTTGATGCTTTTGAACTGTGGTGTTGGAGAAGACTCTTGAGAGTCCCTTGGACTGCAAGGAGATCCAACCAGTCCATTCTGAAGGAGATCAGCCCTAGGATTTCCTTGCAAGGAGTGATGCTGAAGCTGAAACTCCAGGATTTTGGCCACCTCATGCGAAGAGTTGACTCATCGGAAAAGACTCTGATGCTGGGAGGAATTGGGGGCAGGAGGAGAAGGGGACGACAGAGGATGAGATGGCTGGATGGCATCACTGACTCGATGGACGTGAGTCTGAGTGAACTCCGGGAGTTGATGATGGACAGAGAGGCCTGGTGTGCTGCGATTAATGGGGTCACAAAGAGTCAGACACAACTGAGCAACTGAACTGAACTGATCTGAACTAATCTAAAGAGTCAGGAAAATTAAAAATAACTGATACAGAAAACTTTCAGTTTAGTTCAGTTCAGTCGCTCAGTCATGTCCAGCTCTTTGTGACCCCATGAATTGCAGCACGCCAGGCCTCCCTGTTCATCACCAACTCCCGGAGTTCACGCAAACTCACGTCCATCGCATTGGTGATGCCATCCAGCCATCTCCTCCTCTGTCATCCCCTTCTCCTCCTGTCCCCAATCACTCCCAACATCAGAGTCTTTTCCAATGAATAAACTCTTTGCACGAGGTGGCCAAAGTACTGGAATTTCAGCTTCAGCATCATTCCTTCCAAAGATCACCCAGGACTGATCTCCTTTAGAATGGACTGGTTGGATCTCCTTGCAGTCCCAGGGACTCGCAAGAGTCTTCTCCAACACCACAGTTCAAAAGTATCAATTCTTCGGTGCTCAGCTTTCTTCACAGTCCAACTCTCACATCCATACAAAGAGCTGGGCAAATTAAAGATGACTCAAACAGCAAACTTCAAATCAGTATAATTAGTCCAGTCCAAGTTGCATCATAAAATTTTGCTCTTAGAGTATCTTTCTCCATCTTTTAGCCAGTTTCTGTGCTGCAGGGGCCGACCTATAAACATTTTGCTTCAAGGGGATGGGGTTGCTGTTTCCTCTTCTTTCTAGAGTACAAGTTCTAACCTTTGGGCAGTGGTGGCAGTGGAAGGAGACAGGAGGATTAGAAGATTGTTTTCATAAAAGACAAAATATAAACCGGAAAGCAATTCTACCAATAATGCTAAATTTCATTGTTTGGCTTTTCATTATCATAAAACATTCCTTCTCAGAATAGAAATCTGTTTTATAATTATATAACAAAATGTATGTGTGCCAGGGGCCAGTGTGAGGAACTCCTCCCATGGCAAAGGTCATGAGGAAGGAGGCTTGGTGTACGCAAAGGCGTGATCAAGCCTCAGGAAACCCCCTGTTCCCAAGCATCTACCCCAAAACCAGAGTCTATTTTATGCTCTCACCTACACCTCTGACTTTACGGGGGGCTCTCCCCCATAACCATTTCTCTCGGAGATGCAGCTCCAAGGCAATAAAAATTCCTGGGCGTGAAGAGTGTTTCAGCTTATGGACTCCTCTGAAGGTCATCTATCCCGCCTGTATAGGTTCGTCTGGCCACATGTGATTGTTTACAGCCTCCAAATCTGAGAGGCATGAGATGTTTTAGACTTACTAAAGGCAAATTCTTTTGGGGAGTTAGAAATTATTAGTATAATGGGTTGGTTAGGAATTATACTGGTGAAGGGTTTTTCATTTGTTGTGTCAATAATTGCTGCTAATTCCCTGCTCTGGGTGAGACAAGGATGTTTCAGGTCAAACCTCTATGCTGACAGACTAGCTTGTGTGACAGGATTATCCATACTCCTGCCACATGATTGTTTACTACCTCTCAACCGTAAACAGCACAGAGAGTTTTGGAGTATTTTGAGAGTCTTAATTAGCATAGGGCTTTTTCTTCTTGAGTCAATGATTGCCGCCAGGCCTCCATATCCTTAGGCACCTGGGAATATATTAATCAATGTATTTGGAATATAGAAAAGGAAATACAGTAGTTTTTGATGTTAGCAATACTAGACTTTTTGAGTTAATGGATTTTCTCTTTTGTAATAGATCACTGTACTTTGTTATAAATCACTGTGTCCTTGCTATGTAAAAATGTAACTTTATCATATCTTAAGACTAAATAGATCTTAAGGGGAGCATTGGTGAAAGGATTTTCATTTGTTGGGCTGATGTTTGCTGCTAAATCTCCATGTTCCCTACACTTATAATGAATATAACTAGCATATAGGAAGAAATAATATTAACCTTTAAGCATATAGGAGAAATAAATATTAACCTTTAAGATTAATCATGTTAACCTTGGGTTAAGTAAATTCCTTTCTTGATTGTAACTCATTACACCCTCACCCTATAGGAATGCAACCTTATTTGGAGGGTGATGCCTGGTTTAAGAAAAAGCACCCTTGGAAGAAATAAGTTTTTTGGTTATCAGAAAGAAAGGATCATATAATATCAGCAGGTCTCACTCATGACCAGAAGATGATGTAATATCCCTAAGACCTTTTTTTTATACATTTATGTGAAGCATCTGATTTTGATAAAGGTCAGGACTGCTGACCCCCACGTGACTGTATTCATCCCTATGTGTAACAAAAGGTATATAAGCAAACTCAAAAATAAAGAAATAGGATCAGTTTCCGGAAAGACTGATTCCCCCATGTCGCTTCTTTCTTGCTCCTGTTTTTCTGGGTGAATTCCCATCTGGAGCATGGATGCTATTCCACATAATCCAAGTTATTCAGCCTCTTTTTCTCCATTTCCAATCTCTCTATATCTGTGATTAAATATGTATTTTTCCAAAGACGCCGACTCTGTCCCCCCACCTTCGAATCACCCTGGATCCACTGGGGCTGGACCCCGGCATATGTGCATGCATGCTCAGTTGCTTCCATCATGTCTGACTCTTCGTGACCCTATGGGCTGTAGCCTGAGAGCTCTTCTCCATGGGATTCTCTAGGCAAGAGTACTGGGGTAGGTTGCCATGCCCTCCTCCAGGGGATCTTACTGACCCAGGGATTGAACACCTATCTCATGCATTGCAGGTGGATTCTTTACTTTTGAGCTACTGAGAAGCCTATATAATAAAATAGTTTTATGCAAATAAAAGGCAAATTGTACTCATAGAGGTATTGAAAATGTTAGGCAAAATTAATTAAGCAGTATTTCTCTCCCTTTCTAACCATCAAGACTTCACAATACAACTGTGGTCTAGGATCATCGTTCTCACTCTATCACTTACTGGAAGATTATTTAACATAGTTTGTTTCCATAGTATTGACAGAGAATCTAGATGAAGTTGTCTTTCTAAATTTTGATAATCAATGCTACCTTGTAAACTTCAAATATTTTCCTATAATTATGTGAACAAGCTGACTTTGGAGAGGGTCATATTTAAACACTTTACTAATCTGTTTTCCCTTTTGTAAAGTGGAAATGATATTACCGGCTCTTTCAGATTAAATGGTTGGCTGGTCCATCCCAGGAGGCTTTAAACCCATGTATCTGGTGGTATGGAGTCTTCTGAGTTTGACTAAAGGGGTACTTGATCTGATCAATGTGACAATTGTTACTCTACAACACTCTTAACATGTATTTCTTTCCTGCATCCCACCTCTATACACAAACACAGACACTGACACAACCACCATCACTAACATCTTGTAAGAAATTGGCTGATTCAGAATATCCAAAAAGTCTTACTTTACACTATAATTGAGTCTATATTTTGCTTAAAGATGTTTTTAGCCACATGAGTGATAACATTAAGATGAGGCCATATCTGTTTAAAAAGAGAAAACAAAAGCCACAGAAATAACATAGAACTTAAAATGAGACCTGAAAGCATGACTAGCTATATTTAGCCAATAAAGTTTAGTAAAATAAGAGTAGGTTTTTTGTTGAAATGCATTATTTACAAATCTTTAATATTCTAGATTTTGTTTACAAGCCTGAGTAAAATAACAGAGGTGAATGTTCACAAATAGAAAATTTACATACACTTACATAGCAGATGTGGTACATAAATACACAAAGTACAATAAATAAAACTCACTGAAAAAGAGTGTATCTGATGGACTGTGTATGGAGTAGTAATATAATTCACATTGGTAATGATTCTGTTTACAGTTCCTTAATAGCTACATTGATTGCAATTGGAATAATGAATTGCTTATGTTAATAATAATTGCAATTTGCTTATTTAAATACCTATCATTGCTAATTTCAGTTACCCAATAATGAGAAGTCAAGATTAAACAATTAAATGGATTTTACAAGTTTCTTTAGGGTAAAACACACAATTATTCTGATATAAAAACTATTTTAATGCCAGATTTATTTCAAGTTAACAGGTTTATTTTAAATTAAAAACCAAAGCTGTAATTATGGGGAAAAATGACTTTTAAACAGATGTGTCTAATTTTAGTAGGGATCCAATATAATAGGGAATATTTTATGTATTTTTTTCTCCTAGTACTTTATATTTTTCTCAAGTGGTTTTTAAATTGTTTTTATAAGCAATTTATCACAATAACCATAAGGGAGCATAAAAATGTTTCCAATTTCACAGATGAATGTATATGATTATTAATGATTAAAGTAAAAATCATTGAATGCACACACAAAAGTATTTTGTGCTCCTATATGCATTTCACCTCTTCTATAGATGGATTAGCCGAGTATCTGCTATAGAAAAGGTGACTTCAGAATACCATTATAGTGATTGAATATTTGAAATAATGAATTAAGCTCCAGTCTGCTACTTAGTTGAAGTCTAGTCTTCTGGCATTTTAGTGACTACAGGATTCTCCCCTTATCTGTAGGTTCACTTTCCACAGTTTTCTCAGTTTTATGATGAAGTCTCATGTCCTACCTCCTGCTTCAATCCTGCCTGGAACCCCTAAACATTGGTAAGTCTGCTCTTTGTCCATCATGGACATCATCAAGGCTCTGTGACCCAGGATCAACTGGAGCAGATGAGTCTCCCCTTGATTCTCCTCTCCTCTTATCATCAGGTCAGTAGTAGGTTAATGCTAAGTAACAATGCCATGCCATTCATTTCATTTGGAATTATCACACAGGTATTTTGTCATCTCACATCACCATAAGAAAAAGGGTGAATATAATGCAATAAGGTACTTTGAGAGAGAGACTACAATCACATAACTTGTATTACAATATTTTGTTATAATTGTCCTATTTGGTTATTGATTATTGTTATTAATCTCTTACTGTCCCTAATTTATAAATTAAACTTTATCCTTAATATGTCTATCTATCTATAGATAGATGGATAGGACAAAAAGCAGTATATAATGGTTTAGTGGTATCCACAGTTTCAAGAATCCACTTAAATGGTCTTAGAATGTGTGCCCTGCAGAAAAGGGTTACTGCTGTGATACTGCTCTAGACATAATCAATTTGAGGTATCCTGGATAAAATGTATATCCTGACCTAGGTCAACGTTCTTTATATGGCTCTAAATACAATATTCAGAAAATGAAGATCATGGCATCTGGCCCCATCACTTCATGGGAAGTAGATGGGGAAACAGTGGAAACAGTGTCAGACTTTATTTTTGAGGGCTCGAAAATCACTGCAGATGGTGACTGCAGCCATGAAATTAAAAGATGCTTACTCCTTGGAAGAAAAGTTATGACCCACCTAGAGAGCATACTAGAAAGCAGAGACATTACTTTGCCAAGAAAAGTCCATCTAGTCAAGGCTATGGTTTTTCCTGTAGTCATGTATGGATGTGAAAGTTGGACTGTGAAGAAAGCTGAGCGCTGAAGAATTGATGCTTTTGAACTGTGGTGTTGGAGAAGACTCTTGAGAGTCCCTTAGACTGCAAAGAGATCCAACCAGTCCATTCTAAAGGAGATCAGCCTTGGGTGTTCTTTGGAAGGAATGACGCTGAAGCTGAAACTCCAGTACTTTGGCCATGCCATGCAAAGAGTTGACTCATTGGAAAAGACTCTGATGCTGTGAGGGATTGGGGGCAGGAGGAGAAGGGGACGACAGAGGATGAGATGGCTGGATGGCATCACTGACTCGATGGACATGAGTTTGAGTGAACTCCGGGAGATGGTGATGGACAGGGAAGCCTGGTGTCCTGTGATTCATGGGGTCGCAAAGAGCCAGACACGACTGAGTGACTGAACTGAACTGAAATACATGTACAGATCTGTGAAACTGTTTTATGTGTTTAGAATATTATTCTAGTCCTCTGTTTCTTCACCTATAATATGTAAAAAAAATACTTGTCTTGCAGTGTTGTTAGAGTTAAATAGAATTAATAATATAAACAATTGAACCTAGAATGCACTCATTAAATTGTATTACTAGTTTCAGACTAAAATAAATTATTTATGGAGATGGTAGGATCTCCACGCAGTGCAAGGGACTCTCAAGAGTCTTCTCCAACACCACAGTTCAAAAGCATCAATTCTTTGGCACGCAGCTTTCTTCACAGTCCAACTCGCACATCCAATGATCACAGGAAAAACCATAGCCTTGAATAAACGGACCTTTGTTGGCAAAGTAATGTTTCTGCTTTTCAATACGCTATATAGGATGGTGATAACTTCTCTTCCAAGGAGTAAGCGTCTTTTAATTTCATGGCTGCAATCACCATCTGCACTGATTTTGGAGCCCCCCAAAATAAATACTGGCACTTTTTCTGCTGTTTCCCCATCTATTTCCCATGAAGTGATGGGACCAGATGCCATGATCTTCATTTTCTGAATGTTGAGCTTTAAGTCAACTTTTTCACTCTCCTCTTTCACTTTCTTCATAGGCTTTTTAGTTCCTCTTCACTTTCTGCCATAAGGGTGGTGTCATCTGCTTATCTGAGGTTATTGATATTTCTCCCAGCAATCTTGATTCCAGCTTGTGCTTCTTCCAATCCAGCATTTCTCATGAGGTACTCTGCTTAGAAGTTAAATAAGCAGGGTGACAATATACACCCTTGACGTACTCCTTTTCCTATTTGGAACCAGTCTGTTGTTCCATGTCCAGTTCTAACTGTTGCTTCCTAACCTGCATACAGATTTCTCAAGAGGCAGGTCAGGTGGTCTGATATTCCCATCTCTTTCAGAATTTTCCACAGTTTATTGTGATCCACACAGTCAAAGGCTTTGCCATAGTCAATAAAGCAGAAATAGATGTTTTTCTGAAACTCTCATGCTTTTTCCATGATCCAGAGGATGTTGGCAATTTGATCTCTGGTTCCTCTGCCTTTTGTAAAACCAGCCTGAACATCTTGAAGTTCACAGTGCACATATTGCTGAAGCATGGCTTGAAGAATTTTGAGCATTACTTTACTACCATGTGAGATGAGTGCAATTGTGTGGCATTTTGGGCTTTCTTTGTCATTGCCTTTCTTTGAGATTGGAATGTAAACTGACCTTTTCCAGTCCTGTGGCTACTGCTGAATTTTCCAAATTTCCTGGCATATTGAGTGCACTTTCACAGCACCATCTTTCAGGATTTGAAAGAGCTCAACTAGAATTGCATCCCCTCCACTAGCTTTGTTCGTAGTGACGCTTTCTAAGGCCCACTTGACTTCACATTCTAATAGGTATGTAGTGATAACTCATTGTTATAATTTTCATTTCCCTCATGTAATCTGATGTACAGCATCTTTTAAATGTTTATCTGTAATCTATATATCTTCTTACTGAGGTGTTTGTTCAGGTCTTTTGTCCTTTTCTTAATTGAGTAGTTTGTTCCCTTATTATTGAGTTATAAGAGTCCTTTACACATTTTGGATAACAGCCCTTTTGAAACAGTCTCCCGATCTGTGGCTTCTTTTCTTATATCTTGACAATATCTTTCACAGAAAAGCACTTATTTTTCATTGTGCTTTAGATTAATTATATCTTTTAGCTCTTAAACCATTTGCTAACCCCTGTTTAATAATAGGCTGCAAAAATCCTACTGAAAACCAGTAGAATTATATACCTTAAACATTTTCATAACCCCAGGCGAATAAATGAAATCTCAACAACTTCCAAATTACAAAGTTATTTAGAATTAATCATCTTATAATTTTGTGATGTTTTTGAGAAAAATACAGATAATAATATTGAGCACCCTCTCTGTGCCAAAACTGCATTGTTCACTAGGGATACATCACTTGCTTAATATTCATTAACACTGAGTGAGTTAATATTGTAAACATATCCAGGAAAGAAACTTCTTACATCAGACAGGCATTTGCAAGGTGTTACTGTTTCTGTGCTGTGCTCAGTAGTGTCCAACACTTTGCAAGCCTATAGACTGTAGCATACCAGCCTCCTCTGTCCATGGGAATTCCAGGCAAGAATACTGGAGAGGGTTGCCATTTCCTCTTCCAGGGGATCTTCTCAACTCAGGGACCACAGTTTTCTTTTTTTGTGTGTGTGTGGCAAAAGGACTTGTGAAATTCAATGAAGCTATGAGCCATGCCGTGTAAGGCCACCCAAGACAGATGGGTCATAATGAAAAGTTCTGACAAACTGTGGCCCTCTAGAGGAGGAAATGACAAACCACTTCAGTGGAAAACCACTCCCATGAACAGAATGTAAAAGCAAAAAGATGACACAAGAAGATGATCTGCCCAGTCAGAAGGTGTCCAATATGCTACAGGAAGAACAGAAGGCAATTACTAACAGCTCCAGAAAGAATGAAGTGGCAGGGCCAAAGGAGAAATGATGCTCAGTTGTGGTTGTATCTGGTGGCTAAAGTCTGATGCTGTAAAGAACAATATTGAATAGTAACTTGGAATGTTAGATTCATAAGTCAAGGTAAATTGAATGGATCAAGCAGGAGGTAGCAACAATGAACATTGCCATCTTGGGAATCAGTGAAGTATAATGGATGGGAGTGGACAAATTTACTTCAGATAACTGTTATATCTACTACTGCAGGCAAGAATCCCTTAGAAGAAATGGAGTAGCCCTCATAGTCAACAAAAGTGTCCAAAAAGTAACACTTGGGTGCAATCTCAAAAACAAAAGAATAGCTTGGTTTGTTTCCAAGGCAAACCATTCAACATCACAGTAATCCCACTCTGTGCCCCAATAACTAATGCCAGGTGAGCTAATGTTGACCAGTTCTATGAAGACCTAAAGATATTATAGGACTAACAAAGAAAAGAGATAACATTTTCATTGTAGGGAATTGGATGCAAAAAAAGGAAGTCAAGAGATGCTTGGAATAACAGACAAGTTTGGCTTTGGAATACAAAATGAAGCAGAGAAAATGCTAACAGACTTTGTCAAGAGAACAAACTGGTCATAGTAAACACCCTCTTCCAACAATGAGATGACCCTACACATAGGCATCACTAGATCATCATATTGAAATAAGATTTTTTATATTCTTTGTAGCTGAAGATGGAGAAGATCTATACAGTCAGCAAAAACAAGAATGGGAGCTGACTGTGGCTCACATCATGAACTCCTTATCACAAAATTTAGACTTAAATTGAAGTAGGCCAAACTACAACCCATTCAGATCTGACCTAAATCAAATACTTTATATGATTATACAGTAGAGATGATGAATAGTTTCAAGGGATAAGATCTGGTAGACAGACTGCCTGAACAACTTCTTGACAGAGGTTTGAAACATTGTACAGGAGGCAGTGACTAAAACCATCCTGAAGAAAAAGGAATGCAACAAGACAAAGTGGTTTTCTGAGGAAGATTTTAAAATAGTTGAAGAAAGAAGAGAAGTGAAAGGCAAGGGGGGAAGGGAAAGATATACGAAATTGAATGTAGAATTCCAGAGACTAGCAAGGAAAGATAAGAAGGCCTTCCTTAATGAAAAATGCAAAGAAATAGAGAAAAGCAAAGAAATAGAGAAATAGAAATGGAGAGGCTAGATATCTCTCCAAGAAAATTAGAGAGAACAAGGGAGAATTTCATGCAAGAATGGGCACAATAAGGACAGAAAAGGCAAGGCCCTAACAGAAGTAGAAGAGATTAAAAACAGGAGGCAAGAACATCCAGAAGTGTACAAAAAAGGTCTTAATGACCTGGATAACCACGATGATGTGGTCACTCACCTAGAGCCAGACATCCTGGAACATGAAGTCAAGTAGGCCTTAGGAAACATTACTACAAACAAAGTTAGTGAAGATGGTGGAATTTCAGCTGAGCTATTTCAAATAGTAAAACATGATACTGTTAAAATGCTGCATACAATATGTCTCAGCAAATTTGAAAAACTCAGCAGTAGCCACAGGACTGGAAATGGCCAGTTTTCATTCCAATCCCAAAGAAGGGCAATGAAAAAAATGTGCCAAATACTGTATATAATAGTGCTAATTTCACATGCTAGTAAAGTTATGCCCCAAATCCTAGAAACCAAAAAGAAAAACAAAAAACAAAAAACAAAAAAAAACCCTCCAGGTGTATAAGCTGGCTTTAAAAAAGGCACAGTAACCAGAGATCAAATTGTCAGCATTCATAGAGAAAGCAAGGGGATCATAGAGAAAGCAAGCGGATGTCCAGAAAAACATCTACTTCTGCTTCATTGACTACACTAAAGCCTTTGACTGTGTGGACCACAACAAACTGTGGAAAATTCTTAAAGAGATAGGAATACAAGACCACCTTCCCTGCCTCTTGGGAAATCTGAATGCAGGTCAATAAGAAACAGGCATGGAAGTGAGTGGTTGCCATTTAGGAAAGGAATACAACAAGGCTGAATGTTGTCACCCTGCCCATTTAACACATCCAGAGTACATCATGTTAAATTCCAGGCTGGATGAATCATAAGCTTGAATCAAGAGTGCAGGGAGAAATATCAGCAACCTCAGATATGCAGATGATACCATTCTAATGGCAGAAAGTGAAGAAGAACTAAAGAGACACTGAGAGCACATGCCAGTGTTACTTGTTTGCAGCATCCCTCCCTCCCCACAGTGTGACTGAACAAGTGAGCCTAAAAAAAAAAATAAGTGTCCACCACCGCCCGCCTTGTGTCAGGGAGGAAATCAGACACTGAAGAAACCAGCAAACAGAAGAAGCCAAACAGAAGGAACTGCCTTGGAAGTGACCCCACACTGTCCGCAACACCAGAGAAAGTCCCAGTTATATCTTTACTATTTTTTCGATCATTCTCTTTTGTTTTGTTTTGTTGATGCTGTTGTTTGATTGTTTTTTCTTCTTTTCTTTTTCTTCTTTTTTTAAACTTTATAAAATTTTTAAGTCCTCTATTTCTCCTTTAATTTCTATTATTATAACCTACTATTACTTTTCAAAAAAAACACCTTATTTTTAAAGCAAATGCTGTATATATATATATATATATATATATATATATATATATATAGTGGTTGTGGTTGATTTTTAATAATTCTTGTAACTTTTTTCTCTCTTTTCTTCTTTTCTTTAATATTGTATTTTTGAAAATCCAAACTCTAGATTTTTAATCTTTGCTTTTTGGTATTTGTTGTTGATTTTGTACATTTATAAACCCAACCTTCAGTACCCAATTTTATCTGAGAGCAAGATTACTGGCTTGACCACTCTCTCCTCCTTTGGACTCTCCTTTTTCTCTACCAGGTTATGTCTGTCTCCTCCCTCCCCCTTCTTTTCTCTGCGCAACTCTGTGAATCTCTGTGTGTTCCAGACGATGGACAACACTTAGGGAACTGGTTACTGGCTGGATCTGTCTCTCTCCTTTTCATTTCCCTCTTTTATCCTCCTGGCCACCTCTGTCTACTTCCCCCCCTCTCCTCTTCCCTGTATAACACTATGAACATCTCTGAGCGGTCCAGACTGCGGAGCACACATAAGGAAGTGCTTACTGGCTAGCTTTCTCTCTCCTCTTTTGACCCCACCTCATCTCATTCCAGTCACCTCTAACTACCCCCTCCCTCTTCTTTTCTCCATGTAACTCAGTGAACCTCTCTGGGTGTCCCTCAATGTGGAGAAACTTTTCATTTTTAACCTAGATGTTTTATCATCGATGCTGTATAGATGGATATGTCTTGAAGCTACTGTAAAAATAAAACTGCAAACCAGAAGCAGGAGGCTTAAGTCCAAATCCTGAGAACATCAGAAAACTCCTGAATCCAGGGAACATTAATTGATAGGAGTTCATCAAACACTTCCATACCTACACTAAAACCAAGCACCACCCAAGGGCCAACAAGTTCCAGAGCAAGACATACCACACAAATTCTCCAGCAACACAGGAACACACCCCTGAGCTTCAATATACAGGCAGTTCAAAGTTACTCCAAAACCACTGACATCTCATAACTCATTACTGGACACTTCATTGCACTCCAGAGAGAAGAAATCTGTCTCCACCTACCAGAACTCTGACACAAGCTTCCCTAACCAAGAAACCTTGACAAGCCACTGATACAACCCCACCCACAGCGAGGAAACTCCATAATAAAGAGAACTCCACAAATTCCCAGAATACAGAAAGGCCACCCCAAATGCAGCAATATAACCAAGATGAAGAGACAGAGGAACACCCAGCAGGTAAAGGAACAGGATAAAAGTCCACCAAACCAAACAAAAGAGGAAGAGATAGGGAATCTACCTGAGAAAGAATTCCACATAATGATAGTGAAAATGATCTAAAATCTTGAAATCAAAATGGAATCACAGATAAATAGCATGGAGACAAGGACTGAGAAGATGCAAGAAAGGTTTAACAAGGACCTAGAAGAAATAAAAAAGAGTCAATATATAATGAATAATGCAATGAATGAGATCAGAAACACTCTGGAGGCAACAAATAGTAGAATAATGGAGGCAGAAGATATGATTAGTGAAATAGAAGATAGAATGGTAGAAATAAAGGAATCAGAGAGGAAAAAAAAAAAAAACAAAGAATTAAAAGAAATGAGGACAATCTCAGAGACCTCCAGGACAATATGAATGCTCCAACATTCGAATTATAGGAGTCCCAGAAGAAGACGACAAAAAGAAAGACCATGAGAAAATACTTGAGATAATAGTTGAAAACTTCCCTAAAATGGGGAAGGAAATAATCACCCAAGTCCAAGAAACCCAGAGAGTTCCAAACAGGACAAACCCAAGACGAAACAGCCCAAGACACATATTAATCAAGTTAACAAAGATCAAACACAAAGAACAAATAGTAAAAGCAGCAAGGGAAAGACAACAAATAACACCCAAGGGGATTCCCATAAGGATAACTGCAGATCTTTCAATAGAAACTCTTCAGGTCAGGAGGCCTGAAGAGGGAATGGCAAGACATACTTTAAGTGATGAAAGAAAATAACCTACAGCCCAGATTACTGTACCCAGCAAGGATCTCATTCAAATTTGTAGGAGAAATCAAAAGCTTTACAGACAAGCAAAAGCTGAGAGAATTCAGCACCACCAAACCAGCTCTCCAACAAATGTTAAAGGATATTCTCTAGACAGGAAACATAAAAAGGTCATAGAAACCCGAACCCAAAACAATAAAGTAAATGACAATGGGATCATACTTATCAATAATTACCATAAACGTAAATGGGTTGAATGTCACAACCAAAAGGCAAAGACTGGCTGAATGGATACAAAAACAAGACCTCTATATATGCTGCCTACAAGAGACCCACCTCAAAACAAGGGGCACATACAGACTGAAAGTGAAGGGCTGGAAAAAGATATTCCAGGCAAATAGAGACCAAAAGAAAGCAGGAGTAGCAATACTCATATCCGATAAAATGGACTTTAAAACAAAGGCTGTGAAAAGAGACAAAGAAGGCCACTACATAATGATCAAAAGATCAATCCAAGAAGAAGATATAACAATTATAAATATATATGCACCCAACAGAGGAACACCACAATATGTAAGACAAATGCTAAGAAGTATGAAAGGGGAAATTAACAATAACACAATAATAGTGGGACACTTTAATACCCCACTCACACCTATGGACAGATCAACTAAACAGAAAATTAACAAAGAAATGCAAACTTTAAATGATACAATAGACCAGTTAGACCTATTGATATCTGTAAGACATTTTGCCCCAAAACAATGAATTTCACCTTTTTCTCAAGTGCTCACGGAACCTTCTCCAGGATATATCACATTTTGGGCCATAACTCTAACCTTGATAAATTCAAAAAAATCGAAATCATTCCAAGCATCTTTTCTGATCATAATGCATTAAGATTAGATCTCAATTACAGGAGAAAAACTATTGAAAAGTCCAACATATGGAGGTTGAACAACACACTTCTGAATAACCAACAAATCACAGAAGAAATCAAAAAAGAAATCAAAATATGCATAGAAATGACTGAAAATGAAAACACAACAACCCAAAACCTGTGGGACACTATAAGAGCAGTGCTAAGAGGAAAGTTCACAGAAATACAGGCATACATCAAGATATAAAAAACAAGTCAAATAAATAACCTAACTCTACACCTAAGGCAACTAGAAAAGGAAGAAATGGAGAACCCCAGATTTAGTAAAAGGAAATAAATCTTTAAAATTAGGGCAGAAATAAATGCAAAAGATACAAAAGAGACCATAGCAAAAATCAACAAAGTCAAAAGCTGGTTCTTTGAAAGGATAAATAAAATTGGCAAACCATTAGCCAGACTCATCAAGAAACAAAGGGAGAAAAATTAAATCAATAAAATTAGAAATGAAAATGGAGAGATCACAACAGACAACACAGAAATACAAAGGATCATAAGAGACTACTATCAGCAATTGTATGCCAATAAAATGGACAACATGGAAGAAATGGACAAATTCGTAGAAAAGTACAACTTTCCAAAACTGAACAGGAAGAAACAGAAAATCTTAACAGACCCATCACAAGCACGGAAATTGAAATTGTAATCAGAAAACTTCCAGTAAACCAAAGCACAGGTCCAGACAGCTTCACAGCTGAATTCTACAAACAATTTAGAGAAGAGCTAACATCTACCCTACTCAAACTCTTCCAGAAAATTGCATGGGAAAGTAAACTTCCAAACTCATTCTATGAGGCCACCATCACCCTAATATCAAAACCTGACAAAGATACTACAAAAAAAGAAAACTACAGGCCAATATCACTGATGGACATAGATGCAAAAATCCTTAACAAAATTCTAGCAATCAGAATCCAACAACACATTAAAAAGATCATACACCATGACCAAGTGGGCTTTATCCCAGGGATGCAAGGATTCTTCAATATCTGCAAATCAATCAGTGTAACTCACCAATTAAGAAATTGAAAAATAAAAGCCATATGATTATCTCAATAGATGCAGAGAAGACCTTTGACAAAATTCAATATCCATTTATGATAAAAACTCTTCAGAAAGCAGCAATAGAAGGAACATACCTCAACATATTAAAAGCTATATATGACAAACCCATAGCAAACATTATCCTCAATGGGGAAAAATTGAAAGCATTTCCCCTAAAGTCAGGAACAAGACAAGGGTACCCACTTTCACTGCTACTATTCAACATAGTTCTGGAAGTTTTGGCCATAGCACATAGAGCAGAAAAAGAAATAAAAGCAATCCAAATTGGAAAAGAAGAAGCAAAACTCTCACTGTTTGCAGACAACATGATCCTCTACATAGAAAACCCTAAAGACTCCACCAGAAAATTACTAGAACTAATCAATGAATATAGTAAAGTAGCAGGATATAAAATCAACACAGAGAAATCCTTTGCATTCCTATACACTAATAATGAGAAAGTAGGAAAAGAAATTAAGGAAGTAATTCCATTCACCATTGCAATGAAAAAAATAAAATACTTAGGAATATATCTACCTAAAGAAACTAAAGACCTATACATAGAAAACTATAAAACACTGATGAAAGAAATCAAAGAGGACACCAATGGAGAAATACACCATGTTCATGGATCAGAAGAATCAATATAGTGAAAATGAGTATACTACCCAAAGCAATCTACAGATTCAATGCAATCCCTATCAAGCTACCAGCAGTATTTTTCACAGAGCTAGAACAAATAATTTCACAATTTGTATGGAAATACAAAAAACCTCGAATAGCCAAAGCAATCTTGAGAAAGAAGAATGGAACTGGAGGAATCAACCTGCCTGACTTCAGGCTCTACTACAAAGCCACAGTCATCAAGACAGTATGGTACTGGCACAAAGACAAAAATATAGATCAATGGAACAAAATAGAAAGCCCAGAGATAAATCCACACACCTATGGACACCTTATCTTCGACAAAGGGGGCAAGAAGAGACAATGAATTAAAGACAATCTCTTTAACAAGTAGTGATGGGAAAACTGGTCAACCACTTGTAAAAGAATGAAAATAGATCACTTTCTAACACCATACACAAAAATAAACTCAAATTGGATTAAAGATCTAAACGTAAGACCAGAAACTATAAAACTCCTAAAGGAGAAACACTCCTAAAGGTAAAACACTCTCTGACATAAATCACAGCAGGATCCTCTATGATCCACCTCTCAGAATACTGGAAAAAAAGCAAAAATAAAGAAATGACATCTAATTAAAATTAAAAGCTCCTGCACAACAAAGGAAGCTATAAGCAAGGTGTAAAGACTGCCTTCTGAATGGGAGAAAATAATAGCAAATGAAGCAACTGACAACTAATCTCAACAACATAAAAGCAATTTCTGCAGCTCAATTCCAGAAAAATAAATGACCCAATTAAAAAATGGGCCAAAGAACTAAATAGACATTTCTCCAAAGAAGACATATGGATGGCTAACAAACACATGAAAAGATGCTCAACATCACTCATTATCAGAGATATGCAAATCAAAACCACAATGAGGTACCATTTCACACCAGTCAGAATGGCTGTGATCCAAAAGTCTACAAGCAATAAATGCTGGAGAGGGTGTGGAGACAAGGGAACCCTCTTACACTGTTGGTGGGAATGCAAACTAGTACAACCACTATGGAGAACAGTGTGGTGATTCCTTAAAAAATTGCAAATAGAACTGCCTTATGACCCAGCAATCCCACTGCTGGGCATACACACTGAGGAAACCAGAATTGAAAGAGACGTGTGTACCCCAATGTTCATCACAGCACTGTTTATAATAGCCAGGACATGGAAACAACCTAGATGTCCATCAGCAGATGAATGGATAAGAAAGCAGTGGTACATATACACAATGGAGTATTACTCAGCCATTAAAAAGAATACATTTGAATAAGTTCTAATGAGATGGATGAAACTGGAGACTATTATACAGAGTGAAGTAAGCCAGAAAGAAAAACACTAATACAGTATACTAACACATATATGTGGAATTTAGAAAGATGGTAATGATAACCCTGTATGCGAGGCAGCAAAAGAGACACAGATGTACAGAACGGACTTTGGGACTCTGTGGGAGAGGGAGAGGGTGGGATGATTTGGGAGAATCGCATTGAAACATTTATACTATCATGTAAGAAACGAATAGCCGGTCTATGTTTGATCCAGGATACAGGATTCTTGGGGCTGGTACATGGGGAAGATCCAGTGAGATGATATGGGGTGGGAGGTGGGAGGGGGTTTCAGGATTGGGAAGTCATGTACACCTGTGGCAGATTCATGTCAATGTATGGCAAAACCAATGCAGTATTGTAAAGCAAAATAAAGCAAACATAAAAATTTAAAATTTAAAAAAAAAACAAAACAGAGACGTTACTTTGTCAACAGAGGTCTGTCTAGTCAAGGCTATGGTTTTTCCAGTGGTCATGTATGGATGAGAGATTTGGAGTATAAAGAAAGCTGAGCACCGAAGAACTGATGCTTTTGAACTGTGGTGCTGTAGAAGACTCTTGAGAATCACTTGGAGTGCAAGGAGATCCAACCAGTCTATCCCAAAGAGATCAATCCTGGTTGTTCATTGGTAGGACTGATGTTGAAGCTGAAACTCCAATACTGTGTCCACCCATGCAAAGAGCTGACTCATTTGAAAAGACCCAGATGCTGGGAAAGATTGAAGGCAGGAGGAGAAGGGGATGACAGAGGATGAGATGGTTGGATGGTATCAGCGACTCAGTAGACATGGGTTTGGGTGAACTCTGGGAATTGGTGATGGACACGGAGGCCTGGCGTGTTGTGGTTCATGGCGTTACAAAGATTCTGACACGACTGAGAGACTGAACTGAACTGAACTATTTACTGCAATATTATACTTTCATTATTTTGCTAGAAATCTTTGCTTTTAAAAATTATTTAGTTTTATTATTCAATAAAATACAAATATGTATTTATTCTAGAAAAATGTTGCAAGTTACAGAGAGGCTAAAAGGAAATGGAATGCAAAACAACTGAACTCTTTAGTTCAGTTCAGTTCAGTCGCTCTGTCACATCCGACTCTGCGACCCCATGAATCGCAGCACGCCAGGCCTCCCTGTCCATCACCAACTCCCGCAGTTCACTCAAACTCATGTCCATTGAGTCGGTGATGCCATCCAGCCATCTCATTCTCTGTCATCCCCTTCTCCTCCTGCGCCCAGTCCCTCCCAGCATCAGGGTGTTTTCCAATGAGTCAACACTTTGCATGTGGTGGCCAAAGTATTGGAATTTCAGGTTTACCATCAGTCCTTCCAATGAACACTCAGGACTGATCTCCTTTAGAATGGACTGGTTGAATCTCCTTGCCGTCCAAGGGACTCTCAAGAATCTTCTCCAACACCACAGTTCAAAAGCATCAATTCTTCAGTGCTCAACTGAATCCTTGAAAGTGAATTTTCTCAGTTGTGTCTGACTCATTACAACCCCGTGGACTGTAGCCCACCAGGCTCCTCCATCCATGGGATTCTCCAGGCAAGAATACTGGAGTGGGTTGCCCTTTCCTTCTCCAGGGGATCTTCCCGACCCAGGGATCGAACTCAGGTCTCCCGCATCGCAGGCAGACACTTTAACCTCTGAGCCAGATCTATTTTTTGTTTTGTAGGATTAATTTATCAAACAGTCTCAACTGAGTGAAGTAGAAACATAGCTGTTTTTCTTCTATCCTTGCCTCTATTTTTCACTTATTTTCTATTGAATATTTCTTTCCAATCTTTAATGACTTTTGGAGAGGCCTATGTTTTCTAGTTACTTAAGTGAACTCCACTGCAGTCTAGTCAATTGGCAAGCTTTCAGTCTCTTAACTATTTGAAATCTTTTACCGTGCTGCAAGCTTATTATACAGAGTGAAGTAAGCCAGAAAGAAAAACACCAATACAGTATACTAA
This sequence comes from Ovis canadensis, assembly GCF_042477335.2. Lineage (NCBI taxonomy): Eukaryota > Metazoa > Chordata > Mammalia > Artiodactyla > Bovidae > Ovis > Ovis canadensis. Next base: position 20,562,145 of record NC_091259.1, on the reverse strand, counting down.
TGCATATATATGGAATTTAGAAAGATGGTAACGATAACCTTGTATGCGAGACAGCAAAATAAACAAGAATCTTATATTTGGATAGAGGGTAGGTCTAGCTTTTCATTTTGCTTGCCTTTTTGAATTCTTTCACTCCTGTTATTCCTCTAGAGTGGCATGGACTGCAGAAAAAAAGCATGTAAGAGTATAGGGAAAGTATTCTATATATTTTCTCTATGACATTCTGCCTTTATTTTAGATTCCCTCTATGTATCTGGGCATTCAGTTTTGGGCTCTCTCATGGGGTTCTTCTGTCAATTTTTTAGGGCCCTTCCCACTACCCAATTCCCTTGACTTGATAGGTACATTGTATTGAATTCCCCCAAACCTCTTTTGTTGTCACAGATTACTCTCTCTAAACTTCTTGGCTTCTTTGTCTCCATAATGCTTATCACTTGTGTCAGATATTTTCAGTGTAGACAGAGCCAACATACCTTTCCATTTGCTGTAGGGAACTAAAGCATCATTGCTAAATCAGAGTAGTGAAGAATGCCCCATTGTTTCCCCTTTCTTTAGGATCGGTCTCCAGTTTTCTTCTTTTGTTAATTCACATATACTCAGAGTTATACATGCTCTGCCATCAAAGACCACCGGGGATACATCTGTAATTGAACAAGTTGGTCTATTGTTCATGATAGCAGGGGAAAATGTACATCATGGGAAATTGTGGCAGTCTAGGTGAGAATGTATTACACAGGGCTATTTTATTTGGGCCACTATTAAGTGATTTTGTGAAGGATTTTAAAAGTTGAGATTTACTCTGCATTATATGCTGTCAGAAAAAAAGAGGTAAATCTAAGATTAGATGTCTTAACAAATCTTATCAAGAAGTAGGGAAGAATAGATGCCAATACTATAATTGGCAAAGAATAAATTCTTTTTCATATTAGCCATGGTAAGGTGATGTTCAGTTATTTTTGTAGCCTGAACAATGTTGAAGTTTTCTCTGTATTCAGATACGACTCTAGTTGTCTTACTCTTGTTCCATTACCATTACAGAGTAGTCCTGTGTGATACTGATGTTCTGTGATATTATTAAAGTTCAGCAGAGAACACCAACGTCCAGCTGTGAATGTCAGGCTGGCTCTAGCAGCATCACAGCTAGATTGATCTACCAGGCTGGTGATTGCTTGCTGTTTTTCTTTTTTCAGAGGATAGAGCAGCAAGTTCAAAGTCAAAAGAGCTTCACCCTGGTAATGACCCGCCAGTCACTTTTCCTGGCAGGATTCTGTGTACCCATGAGTAATCTCTTGGAGCCCTCCTCACAGCTCATTGCAGGTCATGGTGACTCTCAAATTTCTAACTTTTTGTTTTTATAGCAAGTTGGGGTAGTGAGGTGATTGCAGATAGCAGCCTTATAGCAAGTACTGTAGAGATGTATCTGATGACGTTGTTCTCCTTGAAAAGGCACTTAAATAACTTTCACTCTCCTGGCCTTGGGATAATTCTTTTTTTTTTTGGGGGGGGGGGTGCATGTATCTTTTTATTTTTATTTATGTTTTTATTTTTATTTTTTTCACATTTTTAAATTTTTTAAAATATAAATTTATTTATTTTGCAACTCTAAGATAATAGGGAAATATTAATTAATCTTCCTAGTGAACACATACATTCATAATATGTATTTTAGCAAAATATATCATGTTTAAAACAATATTGTATAGCCTGTTTTAATCAGCAATGTACTGTGCACATCTATTCATATACAAAGAAAACATTATTCTCACATATTTGAGAAGAAGAATTCTCAGTTTAAGACACTGTAAAAGCATAAAGTCCTTTGAATTCATGCTATTTTACTGTTGGTGCCATTCTGTTTTAACTCACAATTAAATGGTTAGAAAGTATGTAAGATCTTTGGTACAAATTGATCCTGCCAAAGCTGTATCTTTGATTATTTTCAACCAGTTGTATTGCCAAAAGCAATACTACTAGATCATAATGTTATGGATTCTTGAAGAAATGGTATATTGGTGTTTATAGATATCCAAAAGTGAAAACTATTGTTGAATTGAATTTAAAAGAATGTTTCCAGAGTTCTGATTTCCATATTTAAATAACTTTTTGACAACTCTGTCTGAAATTCTTATATGTATCTCACACCTACTAAGTCCAAAATGGACGTTTTATTCTCCCCTCTCACCAAGACTGCTCATCATGTTTCTATGTTAGCATAAGGCAATTCCAAACTTCTGGCTACTCAAGTCCAAATCTGGGTGTCTTTCTTGACTCCCCTCTTTTTATCACACCCCATTAAGATGGGTAAATTCTCTTGATACTTGTTTAAAACTGTATCCAGAATCAAAGCACTGTTTACCATCTCTACTGCTCAAACCCGCTTTCTTAGATTATTGCTGAAAGTTTCTAATTCGTTGATCTTACAATTTTGCTGCTGTTCTTCACTTAATGGCCACAGTAATCATGTGAAAACATATGTCATATCTTATTAATCTCCTGTTCAAAACAATCAAATAGCTCCTGTTGCTAATTAAAGATAGTCCTTACAATGTCAGTGCACTCTCTTCACTCTCTGCAGGCAAGCATCCTACCCCTCCTCTGTCCATTCGACTCAGACACACCAGCTTCTTTCTGATCTGAGAAGGTGGTAGGCATATTGCTACCTTCAAATCTGCCCTGTGCTCGGAAAGCTCTCCCTCCACAGAAATTCATGACTTGTCTCAACTTCTTCAAGTATTTATTTCTATCACCTTTTCAGTAAAATCCTCCCTGTCCACACTATGAAAATGTGCCTTTCTTCCCTCCATTCTCCATACTTCTCTTTTGTTTTATTTTTCTTTGAGCTTTTCTCACCATCTAGCATATTTTATTTACTTAATATATAGTTTCTTTTTTTTCCACACAGAAAATTTAAGTTCTTCAAGAGCAGAGGTTTTTACTTATGCTATCATTTGCAAATACCTAAGCTTAGCAAAATGCCTGGCATACTGCATATTGCCAATGATTATAAGTTGAATGAGTTCATGAATAATGAAAGATTCTCAGCAATCTTCAGTTTTCTTTATCTCTAAAATTATTCCCATCTCTTTAAGTAGAAAAAAATTTCCCCCTGCTTTTAGAAAAAATCAGAATTTATTTTTGGAATTTTTAAAGTTGAGCCCATACTGCCTTTGATTTCCAGATTTTTAAAAGCAAAAACTGGATATGAGGCCCTTTGTTTATGATCTTTGAATTCAATTAAGGTATATATAAAGTAAGATATGAATTTGGTAGGTTGTTGATATGCTTAATAATAATTTCATGAAAACATTTACTTATTTCCCATTTATTTTATTTTTAGTTTCATAGTAAAATAGAACAATAACACATTTCTTGATATCACTTCTTGATTTGTTCTGAAAATGAATATTTGTGTTTTCCAAATAATACTTATTAAATAATTGACTTCATACATTTAAAAATTTTTTCTTTATTTTGAAATGTTGATTATAAATTCAGTCTTCTGAACATATTCTGAAAATACTCTCCAAATATTTCCCAGAAACTGAATAATAAGGATAATTTTACTTGATTGCAGCAAACATGTTTAATTAGCTATGCTTTGAATCTTATCTTTATATTTTTATTTGGAAATGAAGTTGAGTTTCAAGAAAAATCACAAGTTAAGAAGATGATTCTTAAAATGTCCTTTAAATATTAAAAAAGAAACATATCCTTCTTTCTCCAATGAGATCTGTGCAACAGTCATGCTCTGTAGTGCTTAGAAATTCAGTGCAGAGATGCTATTGCTTAAATAGAAAAGTAGGAGCCTACTACAACTTTAGTTAAGACCTTTTCACTGATTAAAAACAATGAAATATTGAAGTTGTCCAGGATCCTCCAAGTTCCCTTTACTGTTGATAAATGCATCTTCTAGGTATGTATGTTGGCTGCTAATATGGCATCTATACCACCTTTTGAGAACCACCTTGACTAAAAAGGCATAAAGTATAATGATCCCTATCTTTTTTTCTTTCTGGATTAGTCTACCTATCAATTTATCAATTTTGTTTACCTTTTCAATTACAGGCTCCTATTTTCATTGGACTTTTATATTTAATTTTTGAGTCTCTCATTAATTTTTACTCCTATCTTTTTATTTCCCTCTAACTTTGGGTTTTGCTTGTTATTCTAATTTTTTTCAGGTGTAAGATTTGGCTGTTCATTTGAGATTTTTTGTTATTTTTTGTGGTAGGCTTGTATTTTATAAAGTTATCTCTTAGATCTGTGTACAATACATTTTGGATGTTTGTGGTTTTGTTTTCAAATACATCCAAGTATCTTTTGATTTCCTCTTTGATTTCTTCAGTGACCCAGTAGTTGTTTAGTAGTATATTCTTTAGCTTACACATGTCTATGTATGTTTTGCAGTTAATACAAAACTAGATGTTTTTCACTTACTACTTTTTTTATCCTCCTTTTATTTTTAATTTTTGCCATTTTTAATTAAAGTATACCCTGGGTGTGTTGATCTAATTTGGGACTATGTATTTCCTGGAGCTGGAAGTCTTTATTCTTCCTCAAATTAGGAAAGTTTTTAGCTATTATAGCTTCATATGAGTTTTCTGACCTTTCTATTGGTCTTCTCTTTCCCTCAACTCTATCTTGTGAATGACAGTGTGCTTGATGCTTTCCCAGAGGTCTCTCTTTTTTTTATATATATAATTTTTAATCAGAGGATAAGTGTTTTGAAATGTTGTCTTGGTTTCTGCCATACAACAATGCAAATAGTCATAATTATATTACTTCACTCTGTATAACAGGCTCTAGATTCATTCACTTCACTACAACTGACTCAAATCCACTCCTTTTCATGAGTAAGTAATACTCCATTGTATATATTACTACATCTTCTTTATCCATTCATCTGTTAATGGATATATACATTGCTTTCATGTCCTGGTGATTGTAAACAGTGCTGTGATGAACACTGGGGTACATGTGTCTTTTTGAATTGGGCTGTATCAATTTGCATTCTCACCAACAGTTCAACAGGGTTCCCTTTTTTCCACATCCTATCCAGAATTTTATTGTTTGTAATTTCTTTGATGATGGCCATTTTGATTGGTGTGAAGTGATAACTCGTACTTTTGATTTGCATTTCTCTGATAATGTGTGATGTTGAGCATCTTTTCATGTATTGACTGGCCATCTGTATGTCTTCTTTGGCAGATGTTTCTTAAAATATGCTTATTTTTTGAAAAATTCTTTTATCTGTTCAGCTTGGGGGATTTCTATTACTCTGTCTTTTGTTTCAATGATTCATTCTTGTGTATCATTTAATTTACTCATGTTTACTCGTGTAATTTTTGTTTGTTTGTTTCAGTTATTGTATTCTTCAGCTCTCTTTGGTTCTTCTTTATATTATCTAACATTTTTATTCTGAGTTTGTTGAGCATCTTTATGATCACTACCTTAAACTCTTTATTAAGTAAGTTGCTTTTCTCTGCTTTTCTTAGTGCTTCTGGGCTTTTATCTTGCTACAATAAGGTCCAGCAGTGTACTCTTTTCTGGTCTCCAGAGCTCCATAATTTAAGGTTGCCCCTTACTTGATCTTCATAGGCTTCTCTATTGTGGCGGGCCAAACTACTAAGGGCCCACTGGTCAGCTGCCAAGCTTTGCCTTGTGCTTAAGCAACCAGCTGCAAGTAGACAGTGCTGAATTCTGGTATGGCTAGCTGCGGGCCCTAGGGGGTCCCGTAACCCTTAGGTGATGGCCCACTGGTGGGCAGTGCCAGGGGGAACTGGGGGTAATTATTCATTTCTAAAAGTTTCATTAGTTACTGCTTGAAATGATAATAAGTTGAGCCTATAATATTTGTGAAATATATTTATCTTATACAGTTTCCTCTTAATATTTTATTTTGTGATAATTATATACATAGTCAAAGACAGTTTGTGCTATGAAATACTGTCTTACTTAGAAAGTATCTCCTTTAAATTTGACTGAATTGTGAAAATGAAGAAAATTTCTGTTATAGCTTAACATATAAGAAACTATCTGCATTATCATTGATATTTCATTGAATTTTCTAGTTATAGCAAACTCTGCTTCACTGGATAACCGTTCCAGCTTTGGAGTTGTTCAGTTCAGCTCAGTTCAGTCACCCAGTTGTGTCCGACTCTTTGTGACTCCATGGACTGCACCACGCCAGGCCTCCCTGTCCATCACCAACTCCCAGAGTTTACTCAAACTCATGTCCATTGAGTTGGTGATACCATCCAACTATTTCATCCTCTGTCATCCCCTTCTCCTCCTGCCTTCAATCTTTCCCAGCATCAGGGTCCTTTCAAATGAGTCAGGTTTTCCCATAGGTGGCCAAAGTGTTGGAGTTTCAGCTTCAACATTAGTCCTTCCAGTGAATATTCAGGACTGATTTCCTTTAGGATGGACTGGTTGGATCTCCTTGTGATCCAACAGGCTCTTGTCTTCTCCAACACCACAGTTCAAAAGCATCAATTCTTCAGCTCTCAGCTTTCTTTATAGTCCAACTCTCACATCCATACATGACCACTGGAAAAACGATAGCCTTGACTAGACAGACCTTTGTTAGCAAAGTAATATCTCTGCTTTTTAATATGCTGTCTAGGTTCGTCATAACTTTTCTTCCAAGGAGTAAGTGTCTTTTTATTTCATGGCTGCAGTCAGCATCGGCAGTAATTTGGGGGCCAAAAATAAACAAACAAACAAATAAATAAATAAATAAATAAAATAAAGTCTGCTTCCACTGTTTCTCCATCTATTTGCCATGGAGTGATGGGACCGGATGTCATGATCTTAGTTTTCTGAATGTTGAGTTTTAAGCTAACCTTTTCACTCTCCTTTTTCACTTTCATCAAGAGGCTCTAGTTCTTCTTCACTTTCTGCCGTAAGGGTGATGTCATCTGCATATCTGAGGTTATTGATATTTCTCCCAGCAATCTTGATTCCAGCTTGTGCTTCAGCCAGGCCAGCATTTCTCATGATATACTCTACATATAAGCTAAATAAGCAGGGTGACAATATACAGCCTTGATGTACTCCTTTTCCTATTTGGAACCAGTCTGTTGTTTCATGTATGGTTCTAACTGTTGCTTCCTGACCTGCATACAGATATCTTGAGAGGCAGGTTGGAGTTGTTAGAAAGTTACTATTCTCTATAGGACAAAGTACAGAGTTTCTGTTAAAATTTACCTGACCTCTGATTCTGGTTCAACTGTTTAGTGTCCTAGGACAAGCAGATTATCATGTTTGAATTTAGTTTCTCCTTTGTAAAATGTGAATTATAATATTTGCCACATAGGACTAGTGAGAAACAAGAATGAAATAATGCTCTCTGAGTTTGCTAGTACATAAATATAACAGGTTTGTTAAATAACCAGGCTGTAAATCTTGTAACAAAAATGCAATTGTATCTGTTTATTCTACTATTGCTTTAAATTTAATTCAGTGGTGTATTCCGTGTCCTTTGTCAGACTCTTTGATGTTTATTATTAGGAAACAGAAAGGCCTTGATACACTTTCAGTCACAAATATATCTTTAATAGATTTATTAAAAAATTATGTATCATATATATTTTATTTTGGGGTTTTATTTTTTAATATACATTTATTTATTTTAATTGGAGGCTAATTACTTTACAATATTGTATTGGTTTTGCCACACATCAACATGAATCCGTATATTATAAAATTATAGTATAGAGTCTAAATCTCAACTTGATTTATCATTGAATCTTTCCCCAGCCTATAAGCCTAAACTGAGGATAGGGATTGATTCCCAAACTCTTACCTCCATTATTTATAAGTATTATTTTAAACCTGCTCCATGTTAAAGCAGAGGAGAGAGAGGAGAGCTAAGACATTGCAGCATTTCTATTTGAAGTGGTAACTCTGTAATCTAATTTGATGTTCTTTTGGCTCTAAGGAAATTTCCTGATGAAACCTCACCTCCAGAAGAAGTGATACATCTCTATCCTGGTGGTTGCCTGATGCCTACCTCCACATATGGGCAACCAATGATAAAATTCCAGAGTACTTGGGCTGAAACTGACAGACCCTTCAGACAACCTCCTTGATGATCTCACATTTACTTTGATTCTCATGTTGCCATGGAACACTGAGGCATCCTTTACCCCAATGAACCCAGGAAGAGTAAGCCTATCACATTGCTGAAATCTCCTGTCTACCTTTCTCTGTTCCACTTTCTGAGAATCATAATCTGTTCAAGAGTTAGCTCCACAGCTTCTGTGAGGCAGACAGCAGTCCTCTGTGTATCCCAACTACTGGTTAAATAATTGGTCTCTAGGAATCTACCTTGAACTTCATTAATGACTAAAGTTAGAAGAAAACATTTTTTCTCCAAAGTTGCAGGGAGGTTGACTGGAATATAGTGTGGGTCTCTAACTATACAACTTCTTTGTCCAAAAAAATCTCTTTATAAATCATCCCTTGCTCTGATCTGTCAAATCTTTTACATTCTTAGGATTAAGAAGAAATTTAAGAATTAAAGAAAAAAGTTCTATTCTCTTCCAACATGTGGAAATTTTGCCTATGTTGGCATTTCTGATTTATACTCACTTAGGTATCCTGATATCTATCTTTTTTTGGCTCCTGAGTAGAAATTTAGGCTGAAAGAACTCTTCTAAGATCTTTCTTATAAACAATTGAGGATGTTACTTCTTCTCTATATTAAAATCCTGATTCTGTCATGTTTTCTTTTGGCATTGCTGCTACTGCTGCTTAGCTGCTTCAGTCATGTCCAGCTGTGTGCAACTCCAGGGACTGCAGCGTTTTAGGCTACTCTGTCCATGGGATTCTCTAGGCAAGAGTAGTGGAGTGGGTTGCCATGCCCTTCTCCAGGGATTCTTTCCGACTCAGGGATGGAACCCAGGTCCCCTGCATTGCAGGCCACCAGGGAAACCCTCATTTGACTTTAGTTCTATCATTTAGTACTTCTTTGAGGACGCTGAAAGTTGAGAATAATGATGATGCTGGATTAAAATGTCATTTTTTCATAGCACTGGGCCATGAAATTCAGAAATACCTGACACTTACTTCATCTTCAATACTTCTCTCCCAGCAAAGTCACTGATAAGAAAGTTAAGTAATATATATATATATAGTCAGATGGCATTAAAATTTTGAAGGTTGTGGTCACAAATCAAAGTAGAGAACTCTCATACCAGGGAAATAGGAAAAAATTAACCCAATATTCAAACATGAGTCTCTGACTTTACTGTACTTGTTAAAGGGGAGGTCAAACTTCCCAGGATGAATTGAAATGGTGCTGGAGGATGGAAACAAACAGTTAGACCAAATTATTTCTATGAGGTTTCATAACTGTAAAAAAAAAATTGTCTGAAGCGTATTTTAGAAACTCAACAATAATATTAGCAAGGGATGGGGGAAAGCAAAAGGACTTTCTTTTCTTCAGATGTCAAGGAACATCTGTTATAATTGGTATAGTATTTTCTTTAACAGTGAAGTGATCATGTCATTTGAGATATTTTTCCATATCAGTAAGAGTATATTTATCAAATATATGTCATTAGAAGACAACCAAAGTAAATATCACTTCTACATACACTAAATAAATCATTTCTGAGTACAAGAAAAGAGATCTATTAAATAGGGGTTATCTAAGAAAATATAATAAATTACTATTTATTTTTAAAATTATAGAATGTTCCATGTCAAGAAATACATTGTTTTAGTCTCTTCAAGCTGTTATAACAAAATACTATAGGCTGCATGATTTATAAGGAACAGAAATTTATTTCTCACAATTCCAGAGGCTGTGACATCTAAGGTCAAGATGCAGATATGTTCAGTGTCTGCTGAAGACCCACCTCCTGGCTCATAACCACCAATCTTTTGCTATAACTTCACATAGCAGCAGGTGTGAGAGATCTCTCTAGGGTCTCTTTTATGAAGGCCCCATTCTCATTACTTAATCACCCCCAAGGGCCTCTCCTTCAAATGCCATCATACTGGAGATCAGGCTTCAACATGTGAATTGAGGCATGCACATTCAGACCATAGCATATATACAGAAGCTTGTGCCTGTGCCAGTTGCTTAGTTTTGTCTGACTCTGCGACCCCATGGACTGTAGCCCATCAGGCTCCTCTGTCCATGGGATTTTCCAGGCAAGAGTATAGGAGTGAATTTCCATTTCCTTCTCCAGAGGATCTTCCCAACTTAGGAATCAAACTCACATTTTGTGCATTGGGAGGCAGGTTCTTTACCACTGAGCCACCTGGGAAACTCAAATACAGAAGTAATTAAGTGCAAATTCAGTATCAGCCTCACTGTAATGGAAAGTCTTAGATTAGCTTAAAATTCCATACAAAACAAGGAACCCACAATTTCTAATGAGTAATAGAGGCTTGGCCATTTAATGGCATTATAACTGAAATAAAAAAGTACTTGTATAACAGAGAAGAGCAAACCTGACTCCATATTGGATGTCTTCCTTTACTGTAGCCTTTGATCTCTGTTGCCTGTGTTTAGTCATATTAGCTTTGCACTTTTGTAAAAGAATGTTGCCTGTAGCCTGAAATATACATGATAGTCCATTCTCAAGGCTCTGACTTTTATTTTATTTTATTTTTTTAACTTCGCATTCAAATGGGTTATCTTTCCTTTTTTCCTTTGCCTTTCACTTCTCTTCTTTTCTCAGCTATGTATAAAGCCTCCTAAGAAAACCATTTTGCCTTTGTGCATTTCTTTTTCTTGGGGATGGTCTCGATCAATTCTTTCTTATTTTTAATTTTCTTTTTTAGGTAATTATATTTTATTTTTTTAATTTTAAAATCTTTAATTCTTACATGCGTTCCCAAACATGAACCCCCCTCCCACCTCCCTCCCTATAACATCTCTCTGGGTCATCCCCATGCACCAGCCCCAAGCATGCTGTATCCTGCGTCAGACATAGACTGGGGATTCAATTCTTACATGATAGTATACATGTTTCAATGCCATTCTCCCAAATCATCCCACCCTCTCCCTCTCCCTCTGAGTCCAAAAGTCCGTTATACACATCTGTGTCTTTTTTGCTGTCTTGCATACAGGGTCGTCATTGCCATCTTTCTAAATTCCATATATATGTGTTAGTATACTGTATTGGTGTTTTTCTTTCTGGCTTACTTCACTCTGTATGATCGGCTCCAGTTTCATCCATCTCATCAGAACTGATTCAAATGAATTCTTTTTAACGGCTGAGTAATACTCCATTGTGTATAAGTACCACTGCTTTCTTATCCATTCATCTGCTGATGGACATCTAGGTTGTTTCCATGTCCTGGCTATTATAAACAGTGCTGCGATGAACATTGGGGTATATGTGTCTGTTTCAATTCTGGTTTCCTCAGTGTGTATGCCCAGCAGTGGGATTGCTGGGTCATAAGGTAGTTCTATTTGCAATTTTTTAAGGAGTTTCCACACTGTTCTCTATAGTGGCTGTACTAGTTTGCATTCCCACCAACAGTGTAAGAGGGTTCCCTTTCTCCACACCCTCTCCAGCATTTATTGCTTGCAGATTTTTGGATCGCAGCCATTCTGACTGGTGTGAAGTGGTACCTCATTGTGGTTTTGATTTGCCTTTCTCTAATAATGAGTGATGTTGAGCATCTTTTAATGTGTTTGTTAGCCATCTGTATATCTTCTTTGGAGAAATGTCTATTTAGTTCTTTGGCCCATTTTTTAATTGGGTCATTTATTTTTCTGGAATTGAGCTGCATCAGTTGCTTGTATATTTTTGAGATTAGTTGTTTGTCAGTTGCTTTATTTGCTATTATTTTCTCCCATTCAGAAGACTGTCTTTTCACCTTGCTTATATTTTTCTTTGTTGTGCAGAAGCTTTTAATTTTAATTAGATCCCATTTGTTTATTTTTGCTTTTATTTCCAGAATTCTGGGAGGTGGATCATAGAGGATCCTGCTGTGATTTATGTCTGAGAGTGTTTTGCCTATGTTCTCCTCTAGGAGTTTTACAGTTTCTGGTCTTACATTTAGATCTTTAATCCATTTTGAGTTTATTTTCGTGTGCGGTGTTAGAAAGTGATCTAGTTTCATTCTTTTACAAGTGGTTAACCAGTTTTCCCAGCACCACTTGTTAAAGAGATTGTCTTTACTCCATTGTATATTCTTGCCTCCTTTGTCAAAGATAAGGTGCCCATATGTGTGTGGATTTATCTCTGGGCTTTCTATTTTGTTCCATTGATCTATATGTCTGTCTTTGTGCCAGTACAGGCTCTGACTTTTAAAAGTATAGTATTTTTCCATTCATACAGCAATAAAAATTTCAGAAAATAACCATGGACTTGTTGGAGGGTTATAGGAACATTGGTACCAGACTTACATGAAAGTGAAAGTGAAGTCATTCAGTCATGTATGACTTTGTGCGACTCCATGGACTGTAGCCTGCCAGGATCCTCTGTCTGTGGGATTCTCCAGGCAAGAATACCTGAGTGAGTTGCCATTTCCTTCTCCATGAACAACTGAATAAAGGCTTACATGGACAGCTGAAAAAGGATTCCTGCATCAAAAAGTCTGCAACAATCAGACACACCTCTCTTCCCCTTTAGTATAAAAGAAACCTGAATTCTAATTGGGTAAAATGGTTCTCTGGGACACGAGCACTTGATCTCCCGGCTTTCTGAATAAAGTCACTATTCTTTGCCCCAACACCTTGTCTTTCCAGCTACTGACCTGTCATGTGGCAGTATGAGCTTGGACTTGGAACACCTGTACTCAAAGAACAAGTGAAAATTAACATTTTGACAACTTTACTTACTAAAGCTGTTTGTACTTAAACAGGATTCTCTTTCTGTCTTTTTGTCTGTTTATTTTACTTTATATGTGAGCTCTATTTGTGCTGTTCCTCGCTTTCTTCTTCACTGGAATTAAGAACAAATACATACACATTAACCTAGTTTGTATAAATCATTTTATTCCAATTTACTCTGAAATCCATTGTTAAATTGGCTTCTTAATTTTTTTTTTTAATTCCAAGTTTACTGATCTGAATTTTCCTCTTAGTATCATTTATCTTCTGGTTCCTTGCCTTCTTGTCATATATATACAAAGGCAGTTATTCCTAACCTTCTTTGGAGCATTTTAACACACAATTGTCTTTCTAAATCAGTGACTTTAACTATTTTCATATCTCCCTTGAAATTCCATTTTATATTATCAAGTTTGTACTCAGTTTAGTGTATTAAATAATCTTGGAAATAGCTGATTAAACATAATTTCAGAAGAGCTATGTCATGCATTTATTAATGAACAACACAGAAGATTATAGAGTTCTATCAATGTATGTAGAGCATTATTATTATTAATATCATTCATAGTGGGTCACAAATTTTAAGAATGAGAAACAAAATAATTATAAGTATTTTAGGATATTATCAGATTTAATTTCCTTTTTGAATCATACTAAATTTCAGTATGTAAATTGATGATGGGTAGGATTTCTTAGTTTTTTATTATGTTATCAAAATATGAAGCAGCAAAGCAGAGTAGAAAAGTATAGAATTTGGCGTCATGTGGATTTGCCTCTTCCCACAGGAGTTGTATGGTTTCAAATGAGTTAACTAATATTGTTGAGCCTTTGCTGCTTCCTTTGCAAGATAAGAATAATGATATATATATTAAAACCTTTTTTTTTAAGTGTTGCATATGGGCAATATGACCTCACAGTCCCTCCTGTTTATTTATTAAATTGAATTCAGTTTTATTAGTTAGTTGATATAGAAAAATAAGAAATATTCCTAAAATAGGATTATTTGAGTGGTCATTTTTTTAAGTAACTTTATAGATATATAATTTACAAAAAATAATATACTGCCATTTTCAGAGTACAATTTGATAAATGTACCAAATATGAATTCATGGTTTCAATTGTGATACTCATCATCACCTAAAGTTCTCTCTTGACCTTTCATAATCAAATACCTTGCAATCCCTGCTCCAGGTAACCACTGATCAAATTTCTATTGATATACATGGGTTTTGTTTGCTCTAGAATTTCATGTAAATAGAACTGTTTGACTCAACATCTTCTGCTCTCTGGCTTTATGTACTCAGCACACAAGTTTTGAGATCCTTCCATGTTGTTGCAGATAAGTAGCTTGTCACATTGTTTCTGAGTAACATTTCATTGTAAGGATATGTCATATGCTTAGCTATTGACGAACATTTGGGTTGTTTTCTGACCTGGACTATTATGAATAAAGATTCTATGAACTTCTGTGTACATTTCTTTTTGTAGTCATATGTGATTTTTATGGCCATGCAGTTGAACTGCTCAGATATCCTTTCAAAGTAGCTTGCTCCAGGGAGCACAGGTGACTAACAGTCTCCAGCTGTCACATCTTTGGATCTGCTGAGATGGCAGTGCCGTCAGTATCATGCTTGCCCCAGGCTGTTCCTAGCCAATGACTAAACCCTGATCTGAGCTATTTTTACCCAGTGCAGGGCCCCTCTAACAGGCCATATTTCCTTGCTGTGTCCCATCAGTCAGGTAGAGTCTCAAAACTGCACTGTGAGATGATTCCTATTTAATCTTTCCTTCATCCTATGCTTCCATACTGGTCAGGCCTGTAATATGCTCTGAAGACTCCACCACAAAACTCCCCCCTTAATTTTTGCACTTGTTCCTTAAAATGAATTTCTTGTACATATAATTGGACTTCCCCAATAGCTCAGCAGGTAAAGAATCCACCTGTAATGCAGGAGATGAAGGAGAGGTGCATTCAATCCCTGGGTTGGAAAGATCCCCTGAGGAGGGCATGGCAACCCACTCCATTATTCTTGCTGGGAAAATATCATGGACAGAGGAGACTGGTGGCTGCAGTCCATGGGACTGCAAACAGTTAGACATAACTGAAGTGACTGAGCATGCACACACATACATATAACCACATATTAATTTTTTCTTCTCAGACAATTCAGTGATTAATCTTCTTTGGTAAACACATGGGAATTACTCCATTATGTGATATCACAGGTTGGATTCTCTGAGATAGATAGCTTCTTTGATGTAAAGTCCTTTTTTTTCTCTCTCTCTTTTATCTGACACCAGATGGATTTATCTTGCCCCTAGATGGATTATACTGTGACTTAACCTGGATTGTAGACTTACAGGGATGGCAAACATAAGAGGAGGTGGAGACAGCTTTTGGGGTGGTCACCTTTGTCTTTTGAGTGAAATAATTATGCATTTTTTCTATACCGGTGGGGTACTAGCTTTAATAGGCAGAGATATACCACATCTATAGGCCCAGAATGCTTAGAGAAATCTGAGAAATAAACATATTGGGATCATCCACCAAAATATTCCCATCCCATGTAGCTGGATTCCCAGTTTTCCAAATTAGGGCCATGATTTTGGAATAACACATTTGCTGAGGCTGAGTATTAAACTATCTTCATGCTCATTCACTGCATAAAAATGAAGCCTTCTTTGTAAACTACTAAAGAAACTGTATGACTTTCATATTCAGTTATCAGTTACTTGTTGCTTGTCTTAAGTTTCTAATTATCTCCCTATAAGGCAGCAATGAAACTTAGTAATAAATATGTCATTTCATCATCTTTGTATATATCATCATGTGCACACAGACATTCTCTTTCACGAACATCACACCAACTCAAAACAGATGAAAATTTTATCAACAGGACTGTCATATTGTGCTAGAAGCTGTCTCCACCACCTACCACCAGGGTTGAAGTCTTTTTAAAAAATTAATGTATTTATTTTAATTTAAGGCTAATTACTTTACAATATTGTGGTGACTTCTGCCATACATCAACTTGAAACAGCCATGGGTGTACATGTGTCCCACCATCCTGAACTCTGGCCTACCTCCTCCCCACCCCATCCCTCTGGGTTGTCCCAGAGTACCAGTTTTGAGTGTCCTGTTTTATGCATCAAACTTGCACTGGTCGTCTATTTTATATATAGTAATATATATGTTTCAATGCTGTTCTTTCATATTGTCTGACCTTTGCCTTCTCCCACTTTGTCCAAAAGTCTGTTCTTTATATCTGTGTCTCTTTTGATGTCTTGCATATAGGGTTATTGCTACCATCTTTCTAAAATCCATACATATGCATTGATATATTGTATTGGTATTTCTCTTTCTGGCTTATTTCACTCTGTAGAATAGGCTCCAGTTTCATCCACTTCATTAGAACTGACTCAAATGTATTCTTTTTATAGCTGAGTCATATTCCTTTGTGTATGTGTACCACAGCTTCCTTATCCGTTCATCTGCTGATGGACATCTAGGTCGCTCCATGTCCTAGCTATTGCAAACTGCACTGCAATGAATATTGGGGTACATGTCTATTTCAATTCTGGTTTCTTTGGTGTGTATGCCTAGCTGTGGGTTTGATGGGTCATATGGCAGTTCTGTTTCCAGCTTTTTAAATAGTTTCCACACTGTTCTCCATGGTGGCTGTACTAGTTTACATTCCCACCAATAGGGTAAAAGGGTTCCTTTTTCTCCATATCTTCTCCAGGATTTCTTTTCTGTAGACATTTTCATGGCAGTCATTCAGACAGCTATGATATGGTACCTCATTGTGGTTTTGATTTGCATTTCTCAGATAATGAGTGATGTTGAGCATCTTTTCATGTTTGTTAACCATCTGTATGTCTCTGTGGAGAAATGTCTGTTTAGTTCTTTGGCCCATTTTTGATTGAGTCATTAATTTTTCTGGCATTGAACTGCATGAGCTTCTTGTATACTTTTTACATTAATTCTTTGTCAGTTGCTTCGTTTGCTATTATTTTTTCTGAAGGCTGTCTTTTCACTTTTCTTATAGTTTCCTTCATTGTGCAAAAGCTTTATGTTTAAGTCCCATTTGTTTATTTTGGTTTTCATTTCCATTACTCTGGGAGGTCAGTCATAGAGGATCTTGCTGTGATTTATGTCAGAGTGTTCTGCGTATGTTTTCATATGAGAGTTTTATAGTTTCTGGTCTTACAATTAGATCTTTAATCCATTTTGAGTTTGTTTTTGTGTGTGGTGTCAAAGAGTTCTAAGTTCATTCTTTTATAGGTGGTTGACCAGTTTTCCAAGCACAAAAGTGGTGGTTGACCCCTTGTTTAAGAGATCGTCTTTTCTCCATTGTATATTTTTGCCTCCTTTGTTAACAATAAGGTGTCTTTGACAAAGGAGTTGTGTGGATTTATCTCTGGGCTTTCTATTTTGTTCCATTGATCTATATTTCTGTCTTTGTGTCAATACATACTGTCTTGATGACTGTAGCTTTGCTATATAGTCTGAAGTCAGGTAGGTTGATTCCTCCAGTTCCATTCTTCTTTCTCAAGATTGCTTTGGCTAGTTGAGGTTTTTTGTGTTTGCATACAAACTGTGAAATTATTTGTTCTAGTTCTGTGTAAAATACCATTGGTAACTTGATGGGGATTGTGCTGAATCTATAGACGGCTTTGGGTAGTATACTGATTGTCACTATATTGATTCTTCCAATCCGCGAGCCTGGTATATTTTTTCATCTCTTTGTGTCATCTTTGATTTCGTTCATCAGTGTTTTATAGTTTTCCATAGATAGGTCTTTTGTTTCTTTAGGTAAATTTATTCCTAAGTCTTTTAATTTTTTCATTGCAATGGTGAATGGGATTGTTTCCTTAATTTCTCTGTTTTTTCATCGTTAGTGTATAGGAATGCAAATAATTCCTGTGTATTAATTTTATATCCCACAACTTTACTATTTTTACTGATTAAGTACAGTAATTTTCTGGTGGTGTCTTTAGGGTTTTCTATGTAGAGAATCATGTCATCTGCAAACAGTGAGAATTTTGCTTCTTCTTTTCCAATCTGGATTACTTTTATTTTTCTTCTCTCATTGTTTGGCTAAGACTTTCAAAACTATGTTGAATAGTAGTGGTGGGAGTGGGCACCCTTGTCTTCTTCCTGATTTTACAGGAAATTGATAGCTTATGGTGAATGGTGTTGAAATCATGATCTCTGAAGAGGATTTAGCTTCAGGACCAGGGACCAGATTTGATCACTAAAGAGCTTTTGTGTAGCAAAATTTTATTAAAGTAAGAAAAGGGATGGAGTAAGCTTTTAATATAGGCATCAGAAGGGGGAGGGATAATGCCCCCCTTGCTAGTGTTAGTAAGGGAGTTATATAATTATAAATTAATTATTACGATAAATCAAAAGAATGTCTCAAGGTTATAAAGATCTTACTAGACCCACTCTCATAATTTGCATTTTAGGATAACAGGATTAGAACTTAATAATAGAAAGATTCTACCAGATCCACTCCAGTATATACATTCTAAAATATCAGGATCAGTCAGAAGGTTTTAGAAAGGAGAAACTGTCCTCAAGCAGGACACATTGCTGTTATATAATCCTTAGTACAGAGTTTAAACTGAGTTGTTTGTTGTGTAATCATCAGTTTGAGGCTTAAAGAAAAAAAAAAAAAGTTTTATGTGACTAAGGAATGTAGAGCAGGAAAAACAAACAAACAAACAAACCAAAAATATTTGTCCTTTCCTCCTCCTTGAGAGCCCTAGACTTCTTTCTCCTCCTCAGGGAACCTGGAATTCTTATCAGCCTATGTAAGAATTGACTCTCTCAGAATGTTTTCTGTATTTAACCATTGAGGATAATTCTTGCTGTGTTTTTGTCGTATATGGATTTTATCACATTGAGTTATGTTCCTTCTATGCCTGCTTTCTGTAGAGTTTTTATTATAAATGAATATTGAATTTTGTCAAAGGCTTTCTCTGCATATATTGAGATTGTCATATGGTTTTTATCTTTCAATTTGTTAATGTGGTGTATTACATTGATTGGTTTGTGGATACTGAAGAAACCTTGCATCCCTGGGATAAAGCCCACTTGGTCATTATGTATGATCTTTTTAATATGTTGTTAGATTCTGTTTGCTAGAATTTGTTGAGGATTTTTGCGTCTATGTTCATCAGTGATATTGGCCTCTAGTTTTCTTTTTCTGTGGCATCTTTGTCTGGTTTTGGTATTAGAGTGATGGTGGCCTTGTAGAATGAGTTTGGGAGTTTACGTTCCTCTGCAATTTTCTGGAATAGTTTGAGTAGGATAGGTGTTAGCTCTTCTCTAAATTTTTGGTAGAATTCACCAGTGAAGCCTTCTGGTCCTGGGCTTTTTCTCTTGGAAGATTTTTGATTACAGCTTCGATTTCTGTGCTTGTGATAGGTCTTTTAAGATTTTCTATTTCTTCCAGGTTCAGTTTTGTAAGGTTATACTTTTCTAAGAATTTGTCCATCTCTTCCAAGTTGCCCATTTATTGGCATTTAATTGCTCATAGTAGTCTCATGATCTTTTGTATTTCTCTGTTTTCTGTTGTGATTTCTCCACTTACTTTTCTAATTTTATTGACTTGATTTTTCTCTATTTTTCCTTGAAGAGTCTGGCTAATTATTTGTCTATTTTATTTATTATCTCAAAGAACCAGCTTTTAGTTTTGTTGATTTTTGTTGTAGTCTCCTTTTCCTTTTTTTCATTTATTTCTTCTCTGATTTTTATTTTTGTTGTTGTTGTTGTTCCTTCTACTAACTTTGTGGTTCTTCTTTTCCTTCTCGCTTTAGATATAAAGTTAGGTTATTTTTGATGTTTCAGGAGGTAGGCTTGAATTGCTATGAATCTCCATCTTAGCACTGCTTTTACTAAATCCCATAGGATTTGGGTTGTCATGTTTTTATTTTAATTTGTTTCTATGCAAATTTTGATTTCCTTTTTTTATTTCTTTCATGATCTGTTGGTTATTCAGAAGTGTGCTGTTTAGCCTCTATATGTTTGTATTTTTAACAGTTTTTTTCCCCCTTTTTTTCTTGTTGACATCTAATTTTACTGCATTGTGATCAGAAAAGATGCCTGAAGTTATTGTCATTGTTTTGAATTTATCAAGGCTAGATTTATGAACCAGGATGTGATTTATCCCGGAGAATGTTCCATGTGCACTTGAGAAAATGGTGAATTCTGTCTTTTTTTTTGTTGTTTTTCTTTTTTTTTTTTTCTTTTTTGGGGTGAAATGCCCTATAGATATCAATTAGGTCTAACTGGTCCATTGTGTCATTTAGAGCTAATAATCCTTGCTAAGTTTCTGTTTGGTTGATTTATCCATAGGTGTGAGTGGGGTATTAAAGCCCCCTACTATTATTGTGTTACTGCTAATTTCCCCTTTCATACTTGTTAGCATTTGCCTTACTTATTGAGATGCTCCTATGTTGGGTGCATATATAGTTATAATTGTTATATCTTCTTCTTGGATTGATCCTTTGATCATTATGTAGTATCCTTCTTTGTCTCTTATCATGGTCTTTTATTTTAAAGTCTATTTTGTTTGATATGAGTATTGCATTACTACTCCTGTTTTCTTTGGGGCACCATTTGCATGAAATATCTTTTTCCAGCCATTTACTTTCAGTTGTATGTGTCCCTAGGTTTGAGGTGGGTCTCTTGTAGACAGCATATATAAGGGTCTTGTTTTTGTATCCATTAAGCCAGTCTTTGTGTTTTGATTGGAGTACATAACTCACTTACATTTCAGGTGATTATTGATAAATGTGATCCTGTTACCATTATCTTGTTGCTTTGGTTTCATTTTTATAAACCTTTACAGTGTTTCCTGTCTAGGGAAGATCCTTTAGCATTTGTTGAAGAGCTGATTTGGTGGTGCTGAATTCTTTCAGCTTTTGCTTGTCTGTAAAGCTTTCTATTTCTTCTTCATATCTGAATGAGGTCCTTGTTGTGTAGAGTAATCTTTGTGTAGGTTTTACTCTTTCATCACAACAGGTATGCCCTGTCTTTCCTTTCTGACTTGGAGAGTTTTTATTGAAAGATCACCTGTTGTCCTTATGGGGATCCTTTTGTGTGTTATTTGTTGCTTTTCCCTTGCTGCTTTTAATATTCTCTTTTTGTGTTTGATCTTTGTTAGTTTGATTAATATGTGTCTTGAGATGTTTTACCTTGGGTTTATCCTGTTTGGGGCACTCTGAGTTTCTTGGACTTGGGTGGTTATTTCCTTCCCATATTAAGGAAGTTTTCGATGATTATCTCCTCAAGTATTTCCTCATGCCCTTTTATTTTTGTCTTCTTCTTCTGGGACACCTATGATTTGAATGTTGGGGCATTTAACATTGTCCCAGAGGTCTCTGAGGTTGTTTTCATTTCTTTTAATTCTTTTTCTTTTTTTTCCTCTCTGCTTCATTTCATTCATTCATGACCAGGCTGAAAGGTCTTGGTTTCCCTTAATTGGGGAGTCTTCTCTCTGTGGTTGGTGTTGGACTAATGGCTTGTCAAGGTTCCCTGGTTTGTGGAACTTGTGTCTGTGTTCTGGTGGGTGGAACTGGAGTTCTTCTCTCTGGAGTGCAATAAAGTGTGCAGTAGTGGGTATTGGGGTGTCTATGGGTTTAACATGGCTTTAGGAAGCCCATCTTTTAATATTCAAGGTTGTGTTCCTGTTTTGCTGGAGAATTACCATGGTGTGTCTTCTTCTGGAACCTGTTGGCTCTTGGATGGAGTTGGTTTCAATGTAGGTGTGAAGACATTTGGGTGAGCTCTTGTCTACTAATGTTCCCTGGAGTCAGGAGTTCTCTGATGTTCTCAAGTTTTGGTGTTAAGCCTCCTGCCTCTGGATTTCAGTTCTTCTCTTACACTTATGTAGAGAAGTGAAGAAGGAGGAGCGGAATAGAGGTGACCTGGAGGAGAAAAGTAAAGTGAAAGAAAAAATCACTCAGTCATGTCTGATTCTTTGTGACCCCATGGGCTATGTAGTCCATGGAATTCTGCAGGCCATGATACTGGAGTGGGTAGCTTTTCCCTTCTCCAGGGGATATTTCCAACCCATGGATCAATCCCAGGTCATCCACATTGCAGGCAAATTCTTTACCAGCTGAGCCACAAGGGGAGGAGAAAAGGGAAAGTCAAAAGGGGAGAGAGCGATCAAGCCAGTAATCAAATCCTTAAGTAAAAATGGAATGTGACAATTAGATTCTTAGAGGTACAAAATTAATAGCAAATATCAAAAGCAAAGATTATAAACCTGGAAGAAAGGTTCAGTTCAGTTCAGTTGCTCAGTCATGCCTGACTCTTTATGAGCCCATGGACTACAGCATGCCATGCTTCCCTGTCCATCACCACCTCCAGGAGCTTGCTCAAACTCATGTCCATTGAGTCAGTGATGCTCTCCAACCACCTCATCCTCAGTCATCCCCGTCTCCTCCTGCCTTCAATCTTTCCCAGGATCAAGCTCTTTTCCAAAGAGTCAGTTCTTCACATCAGAATAGAGGATTTATTTGCATTTGAATAGAGGTTGGATTTTCACAAACACAATATAAAGAATACAAAGCATAATCAATCATAATAATTAAAAATAGAATTTGTTTTTGTTTTTAAATAGGTTTTTTTTTTTTTGGAATGGTAATAGTAGAATATAAAAATGAAAGTTAAAGACATAATAAAGAACCATTTTTTTAAATTAAAAAGTAATAATAGTAAAAATATATCTAGGAATTTCTCTGCAGCTGTTATGGGCAGTGAGGGGTCATTTCAATGTTAGAAAATCCCTTGTTCTGACTGTACTTGTTCTCAAAGTCTATACGTGCCCCTCAAATGTCTCCAGTATTAATGCAGGATTTTAATCTGTTATACCTGTTACTTCCAGAGCAGTTACCCCTTCTTTGTTTATTTTGCCTTCCTTTGTTTGCAAGTCTCTTCAGTGTCTAATTTCCACCTTGACACAAGAAGCGCAAAGGTGGCCAATTATTTAGGCTCACTTATTCAGTTGTCTTGTTGGTGGGGAGGAACACTGCAAACAAATACTACTTCATATGTGGAGAGTTCTCACAGTGGATGGACTACACTGGGTTTGCCACAGCCTAAGGCAGTGTGTGCTTCCTGGGTCTACACTGCTCATTCTCCAGGGTGCTCTGCAAGGGCACTGTCCCAAGTGGAACCTGCATTTTGTGTACTTTCCTGGTCTAAGTCACTCAGGTTCTCGGGTGCTCCATAAGGCGACAGACCTGGATGGGCTGTGTGTTTCATGCCCTCCCCAGGACCAAGCAGCTCATGAGACCAGGTGCTTGGCAAGAGCACTGTGCCAGGAGAACTATATGTCTTATTCACCTGTCCATACCTGTGATGGAGAGGGGGGAGTATGAGCAGGATTTAGTAGTGAAATATTTCAGACAATACACACCAGAAAATGTCTCTGAAAGCCCAACAGGGAGTTCAAGGTTAAAGATCACCAGTGAAGGAAATCTCACGTTGTACAGAAATGGCAAAGCCCTTTTGTTACCTCCCCTGCTTAGTCATCAGTTGCAGGTCACATTGAAAATAGCATGATCTCAGACTAAATGCTAAGGCAGGCTATTACAGAGGTAAGTACTAAAAATAGCTAAATATGCTCCTTACAACCCAGTAATGTGTCCTTTCTTGGAGGGAAATCTGAGTGAAAGATATATGTTTGCTACATATGAAAAGTATATAGCAATTTCTTAAAGAAATTGATTAAACTGTTTCCCAAAGTGGTTGCACTATCTTGCATGTCAAAAGCAGTGCATGAGAGCTCATTTTTCCATATATGATTCTTTTCTCCATTTATTTTCTTTAACTTTCCTCAACATTGTTTCATAGCTTTTAGTGTGACAATTTGTGAAATATATACCTAGGTGAATCATGACTTTTAATACTGTTTTAATTGCATATTTGATGTGAAACTCCAATAGTTTGTAGGTGGCATATTGAAACATAGTTGATGGTTTATATTGACCTTGTATCCTGTGATCATGCTAAATTTACTTATAATTTCAGCAAATTTTTTACAGACTCTTTAGCATTTTTACAAAAATTATTATTTTTATCATTTATTAGTATTATTGGCAAATAAAAATGGCTTTACTTTCTCCTTTCCAATCTGTATGTATGATTGCTAGGATCCCCAGGGGCCTAGGATCCCCAGGTAATATTGAACAGAAGTCATAAAGACAAACATTCTAATCTAAATCCAGATCTTAGGGGGAAAGCGTTCAGTCTCTTTTCTAACAAACTTGATAAAGTATGACATCTGTTATGAAACTACTGTGTTCTTCTTGGATCCTCTCCCCTTGCTTCTAGAGTGGGAAATGCTTCCACACATAATACCTACTTCATGGTCATAGTGCTTATCTTGTTATTTATTTATTTATTTTTTCCACTCAGAGCTTACAGTGAGCCCTTCGTATTGTTCAGTGTCTGAAAGCTTTTGTTCCTTATGTCATGTCAATATTCTTTTTTGTTCACAGTGGGAGAGCTGATCTAGTCCCAGTGTTCAGTCAAGGCCAGAAGTGGAAGCCCCTCTACACAGATTATAGAGGGAGATGCATAGAGGAGATGATCTGAAAATAAAAATCAGGTATTATTAATGGAGCATTCGGAAACAAATCCTTTTGTGAATTTCTTGGCACCTGAGAAGTCTTTTTGCCTAGAAATATTCATATTTTGCTGTCTGGAGGCATGTGCAGGATTAAGTGATGACATTTTGTTTTCCCCTAGTCCTACATCATCTCAATCTTTGATATTTTGCCATCTCTGTCATAAGAGGAGGCCAGTGAGGATAAATGCAATGGGATGGGGCAAAGTTGTCTGTTCTAGTGGAGAGAGTAAAGTAGTTATAATTCCCACATTAGGCCTTTCTGAGGTAGAGGTGTTGTTCAGTTGCTCAGTTGGGTCTCTTTTGAGACCCCATGGACTGCATCACACCAGGCTTTTCTTTCATTTTCTCTCAGAATTTGCTCAAGTTTTTGTCCATTGAGTTTGCTGATGCTGCCACCCCATCTGTTTTTGCCTTCAATCTTTCCCAGCATCAGGGATTTTTCCAATTAGTCTGCTGTTTGCATCAGTTGGATAATATATTGGAGCTTCAGCATCAGTCTGTCTTTTCAATGAATATGGAAGAGAGCTAGCTTCTAAGGGGTAGGAAACCTCAGGCACATTTTATTTTCCCAAGCACATGAAAGTAAATGGTTTCAAAAAGAGTAAACAGAATAAAGACAAGAAAAATTATGATGTTTCATGGAAGCTAAACTTGTCACCTGCTTGCTTATCACAGTGAAAGTTTTATTTTCTGGAATGTGGCCTTAAAATTCACTCTACTCTGAACTTTATAGTTGTCCTTTTGAAGGAAAGGGAGAAGAAAACCATAAAATATTATAAGACAAACTGCCTTTAATTATATTTTTTATTATACTTTTTAATTTCATATTTCTCCTAACCAGTTACAAGGGCCCATCAAGTATAAGTCCAAGATACCTTCAAATCCATCCCCTCTTCCCATCGTTTCTCTCTCTATTTCAGACCACAATCATTCCTCACTTGGATTACTCCCACAGCCTTGATCGTCTGCTTCCTACGATCATTTATCAGCACTCAGTATCTTCCAGTTATTTTTCAAACTTTAAAGTGTATATGGATCATCTGTTAATCTTGTTAAACACAAATTCTAAAACTGTAGGTCTGGTCTGGTTTAATGTTCTTCATTTCTAATAGCTCCATATAAAGCTGATGCTACTGATGCACAGATCACGCAATGAGAAGCAAGGGTAATCTCTTCAACATTGCAGATATTGCTTTACAACTCCTAATTTCTCTCAGCACTACTGGAATTCAGCAGTTGACTATTTTACTGAGATATGTAAACTTTCAGATTTTCAAAAGATGCATTCATTGTTCTTTTTACTGGATACATGCACTATGAGACAATGACCACAAGAAATTTCTTGCAATATCAAGCTGCATGTTCAGTGGATTTCCACAACAATAGTATTCCCTTGTGTGGGTGGAATAGGATCATTGGATGACTACAATCAGTCTTACCATTTCTCCGCAACAGTCTCAAATAGTATATATAACTCAGACTTGCAATCTAATTTCTGAAGAGAGTCAGGATATTTCCTCATTAACTGCTAAGCCAACTTGAAAGAAACTGAACATGTCCAGGCTTTTCCAGAAATGATTTTGTTAGAATAGAGATCAACTATCTGATGTCTTCTGCTTAAGCCTTTGTCAATTCTAGTAATAGCTATTGCAAAGTAATAATTATATACATTTTCTTTTTGCTTTTATTTATTTGGTAACTATTTGAATTGGGCACTGGACTTAATATATATTATTTCATTCAACCTTCAAAACAATACTATGGGAGTTTATTTCTAAAAAAACTAAATTTTCCTTGTAACTGAAGGAACTTAGGCTTAGGGGGTAAATAATTCACCTAAAATCACAAAGCTTATAAATCAAGGCTTTGAAGCCTCAGTATAAGGAAACTGTAACCCAACTTTTTAGCCCTGGCTTGATCCAACCAGTCCATTCTAAAGGAGGTCAGCCCTGGGTAATCTTTGGAAGGAATGATGCTAAAGCTGAAACTCCAGTACTTTGGTCACCTCATGTGAAGAGTTGACTCATTGGGAAAGACCCTGATGCTGGGAAGGATTGGGGGCAGGAGGGGAAGGGGACGACAGGATGAGATGGCTGGATGGCATCACCGACTTGATGGATGTGAGTTTGAACTGAACTGTCTACTGTGTTAAGTCTATGAGACTCTTTCTCGAGGATAATTGAATTTTTCCCCACATGGACTGGAAACACATGTGCGTATTGGATGCCTTTGTATTTTTCTGGTGAGACTGGCATGGCAGTAGAGAGCCAGGATTGATATATGGTCAGTGTAATGTGTGTGTGTTTATTTGCTCAGTTCAGTTCAGTTCAGTTGCTTAGTCGTGTCTGACTCTTTGAGACCCCATGAATCGCAGCATGCCAGGCCTCCCTGTGCATTACCAACTCCCGGAATTTACCCAAACTTATGTCCATCGAGTCAGTGATGCCATCTAGCCATCTCATCCTCTGTCGTCCCCTTCTTCTCCTGCCCCCAATCCCTCCCAGCATCAGAGTCTTTTCCAATGAGTCAACTCTTCGCATGAGGTGGCCAAAGTATTGGAGTTTCAGCTTCAGCATTAATCCTTCCAACGAACACCCAGGACTTATCTCCTTTAGAATGGACTGGTTGGATCTCCTTGCAGTCCAAGGGACTCTCAAGAGTCTTCTCCAACACCAGTCGTGTCCAATTCTTTGTGACTTCCTGGACTGTGACTTTTTGTCTTTTGTCTTTTTGTGTTTAATCTTCCTGTTATTGTCTTTATTTAAAGCTTGATTCATTCTTTGAAATATATTTTTACTTTTAAAATATATATCCTTATATATTTATCTTAATGAGTGATTTAACATGTTCTACTATAAGATAGTTATTTATTTGACATCTTATTTAAATATTTTATTTGAAATCTTCTTGTTCACCTATGTCCTCTTTCCTTTCTCTTTGATGGATTTCATTTTCTCTGTTGTATGTAAGAATTAGTGACTTTGCTTTTATTTCTTAAGTAATAGCTATTGATTGAAGTTCCCTGTTCATGTTTATTTACTACCACTGCCTTATTAAACACATCATTTTCTCTGTCTTCTTTCTTTTAATTCAGGTAGTTTAGTCCTGTCTTATGTTTCTCCCCCACTCATTCCCAATCACCAAAAGCTCTTAGTCTTTAATTATATTTCATATATTATATATATAATTTTATTTTTTGCTCTTACTTTTATTATAAGCATCAATAAACTTCATTAAAATAATTGAGTAACCTTAATTCACATACCTCTAGTAGTATTTCCTGTATCTCTCAGTATTTCCTCTTAAAAATATTTTATTCCTTGTGACATTTCATGTCCAAATGATTTAAGATATTTTATAATTGAAATCTACTTTTATTGCCATTCTACACATAATAGAAAATTTGTTTAAAATTATTCCTCTTCAATTCAAAAGATCTCCATTTCTTCTTACATCTTAAGTCACTAAGAACAATTCTGATGCCTGTCTAATTATCTGTTCAAGAGGTAGCCTGCTTTATCTTTTGAAGCCTCTAGAAATTTTTCCTTTTTCTTTGATATTTTAAAAATGTTACATAATACGTCCAAGCTTGTCTGTGCTGTGCTTAGTCACTCATTCATGTCTGACTCTTTGTGACTCTATGGATTGTAGCCTGCCAGGCTCCTCTGTCCATGGGCTTGATTCTACAAGCAGCAATACTGGAGTGGGTTACCATGCCCTCCTCCAGGGGATATTCTCAACCCAGGAATTGAACCCAGGTCTCCCACACTTCAGGTGGATTCTTTACCATCTGAGCCACCAGGGAAGCCCAAGAACACTGGAGTAGGTAACCTATATCTTTTCCAGTGTATCTTCCCTATCCAGGAATTGAATTGGGGTCTCTTGAATTGCAGGTAGATTCTTTACCAGCTGAGTTACCATAGGAGCCCAAAGTTCTATAAACGTGTTTAAATATGTCATTTTTCTCCTGTCTGACATTTTAAACTTAGTTGTTGTTGTTGTTGTTGTTTTAATCTTTAATACTGGCTTTTATTCTTTAATCTATTATCTCATGAGCATTTTAAATTTTGTTTCCTTGTGCTGAGCCTAGTGTGTATTCTGAAAGTTTAACTTTTGTCTTCCATTTCTGTTAGCTTTGTTTTATATATATCTTTTATATCTCCAGCCTTTTTTGGTATCTTCTGGGCTGGAGTTTCTATCTAGTCTTTCAATAATTGTTCTTTGCTCCCAAGGTGGATCCCTCCTACTACTTATGTTGTGTATTCTTGATATCAATTAATGTGTTCATTCTTCTTTTTAATTAGTATATTTTATACTACAATTTATTTCATTTATGATTTATTTTTCTTGTTTTATAATGCTAATATTATCCCTCATCTCCTTTTAAATATCTACGATAAATATTCTAAATTTTTGGTCCTTTGTTTCAATTCTGTTTTAAATAATATATGTTATCTGGTTTCTTTGGAAGCAAGGTACTCTGGTGGGCTTCCCTTGTAGCTCAGTCGTTAAAGAATTTGCCTGCAGTGCAGGAGACCTAGGTTGGGAAGATCCCCTGGAGAAGGAAATGACAACCCACTCCAGTATCCTTGCCTGGAAAATCTCATGGACAGAGGAGCCTGGTGGACTGCAGTCCATGGGGTTGCAAAGAGTCGGGCATGACTGAGCGACTAACATACACACACACTCTGGTGGCTCAGATGGTAAAGCGTCTGTCTACAATGTGGGAGACCTGAGTTCAATCCCTGGGTCAGGAAGATACCCTGGAAAAGGAAATGGCAACCCATTCCAGTACTATTGCCCAGAAAATCCTGTGGATGGAGGAGCCTGAAAGGCTACAGTCCATGGGGTCACAAAGAGTCTGACACAACTGAGTGACTCCACTCAGAATTCTAAAGTGTTGCTACTTGAGCTTGTAAATTCCTATTCCTCTAGGCTCACCAGCTGCTGTGAATGGTTATGTGTACTGAGGAAACACCCAAGGCCAGGCCCAATTCTGTCAGTCCTAGTAAGTTTCAGGGTAGAGAGTGATTTAATAAATAAAAAATAATCAAAAATAAATTTTGATTATTGCCATTTGCCCATCATCCCATGAGAACAATAATCTGTCAGTGTTGTAGATCTGTAAGCCTTAAATGCATAAGGAGAAGATGGAGTATACAGGAGTGAACAGCAAGGGACAGCCGGTCATCCACATATGCCACCACTTGCTCTTCATCCCTGAAAGGTTTTGCTCTGTTTTTATCTCAAAGACCATGTGCTGGCCACAGCCTGGCATAACTGATTCCTCCAATGAAGGAAATAAGACTGTCTCAGAGTACATTGGGGGTGGCCTGGTGCAGTGCAAGATGAAGAGTTTTAGAAGCTTTCCCCCAACAAACCTTTTAATGCTACTGCATCCACTTCCTGCCCTACCTACAGCTGCTTTCCTACCATACCTCTTTCATATCCACAATGGTGAGTTCATCATAGCCCTCAGTCTCCCTAATACTTGTCAAGTATTTTTGCTTGTTTTGTTTTTTAATTTTGAAAAATAAATTTATTTTAATTAAATATAAGTAAATATAATAGGCCTTTAAAAATAATTTATTTAAAAACTTATTTATTGAAATTTATCTTACCCTTTTTTTTTTGTATTGTCTCTGCATTTTGGGGGAAGTAGGTAGTTTGCAGACTGGCTAGTTCCCCGTCTTGATAGGAACCAAATTTCTCTGAAGCTTTTCTGGCCTCTGTTTTGATGCATGAGGCCTCTTTATGGCCCCTGATGCTAAGTGTGGCTCTTGGCCTCTATACCCAACTCTGCCTGTTCCTCATATTAGCTCTTAGTGAAATTGCAAAGTCTCCAAGCAAATCATTGCCAAAACATAATACATCTTATAGTTTACTTGAAAAAGAAGCTGGAGTATATTTGAGATACTTTGTAATAACTGTACTCCTTTTCATTTGCATTTGTTAATTTTCCATTGAGTGAAAAGGAGGGGAAGTTAGAGAAATAACACTGAGCCGATTTTTCATTCTTAGTGTGCTGAACATGTGAATAACATGCTGTGTTGGAGGATGGGGCAGGGAGAGTGAAGGTCTCTGTCCCAGTTTCTTTTTTTGTTACCATGGACTCAGAAAATAGTTGGGCAAGTAGGAAAGTCCTGGAGAATACTGGCATTAGATCTGGTGTCTGTTTTCTTTGGGAATTTGTGGAAAAGAGAATGGTTTGCCTGAGTGTTGGAGTGTTAAATCACAATCATTCCTGTGCATGCACACACAAAGAGAGCTAACAATTGACAAATGCCTTGCACAGCTGCATTATTGCTTATAAAAAATGGGAATGAAACAAACATATCTATGGTAAAGGAGATAGTGAGACCCATACACTGCTGCCTCCAAAAATGATTTTTACTCATCATCAGTAATGAGAAAAACGTCTAAATGGCTTTAAAGGACATATGAAATTTATGTGGTTTGACACTTAAAATTTTTAGAGACATCTAAAATAGCATAAAAAAAAAAAAAAAAAAAAAAACCATGAGGTTGAAATATACTTCAGGCCAACCTATAAATCCATGTCAGCAGAGATTTATTTTAGAGCAACATCTCAAATACAGTACTAGTTTAAGCTCTGTAGCTGTGCATTTTTAGAACAAAACAGTAAAAATACTAAGGAAAGATACAGCCTCCACTCTAGACTAGAACTTTTTCAAGAATATATCAGGAGTTGCTGTTAAGCATTAGGATATGCTGACTCACAAACAGATTTTGCTTGCTTACTTTACAAGACTTTATCTCAATAGTTACTTTTCATTATGATTCTGCTTATAATTTAGTAATAATAATAGTATCCTTTTGTGTTTCAGTTTCAAGCAGAGCTTGTTTTAGTAAATGTTTCATGACCTGTTGCCCCACTAAATAGCTCACATTCAGGTAAGTGGAGTTTTTAAAATGATGGTTCCAAATCAACTGGCATTGACATTGAATGAGTTGTAAGGTAGCCAGTAATTTTTGGCAAACTTGCCAAAAATGAATATTCTGCCCTTGTTTATACATTATCAGGATTTTAAATTCTCATTGAAAAACATTTAGTTTTATGTTATTGTAAACTCAGACAAAGGGATGTTGTGAACATTTTTCAGCACAAGGAAAAAGAAAAATAAAGGAGTTTTATGTTGTCAAAATGGGCCTTGCAGTTCTGCCTTCTTTATCTCACTGTTCTGTTCACTTTTCAATGCTCTTAAGTTACTGAATAAATGGAACTTGATTTTTTAAAATCAGAGATATCATTTAGCCCATTTTTAGCTTTTAAATTGTTTTCTTGCATTGGGCAACTGTCATAATCAATTTCCCTTCCACTTAGTAGAGATGTTGATGTTAAAGAACATTTAAGTTAAGGCCTGCTTTATCCACCATCAGGATTGTGATGGCAGTTACTCTAGGAGAAGGATACATAAGCTTGATGGGAAGTAGGGGATGAGGGAACCTCAGGGGACTTCTGTTTATAAAAATGCCTCTGGCACAGACTCAGAGACTCTGCTGCTGCTAATGCTAAGTCACTTCAGTCGTGTCTGACTCTGTGCAACCCCATAGACGGCAGCCCACCAGGCTCCCCCATCCCTGGGATTCTCCAGGCAAGAACACTGGAGTGGGTTGCCATTTCCTTCTCCAATAAATGAAAGTGAAAAGTGAAAGTGAAGTCGTTCAGTCGTGTCCGACTCTTAGCGACCCCATGGACTGCAGCCTACCAGGCTCCTCCGTCCATGGGATTTTCCAGGCAAGGTACTGGAGTGGGGTGCCAAATAATTCTAAACCTAGGCCATCCAAAAATGAAGCTGACATTTTCTTTGAATAAAAGCTTAATGTAAATAGAATTATAGTTAACTCATATATTTATTTAACAAATATTTCTAGAATACCTACTCTATCTTCAAAGCCCTGAGATAGCCCTGTAGGATAAAGCATGTTGTAAAGTTAGTTTCTCTCTTCAAGGAATTTCTGGAACTAGCAGAATATTTGTAGTAAATTATAAATATGATAAAGTCACTGGGCTTTTGCATGAACTCCTCTGTTCAGTTTATTGAGGCTAATATAATACAAAGTTAAAATTCAAACAATACTCAAGTGAAATAAATTATTCAAATACTTGTAGCACTTACTAATAGATTGGTCACAACATTTCCTTGCTAGTGTTCTTATTGGCAAGCCTAATCATCAATCACTCCACATATTTCTGGGATCTATTATTAAGTCTTTACACATGCTGGTGCTTTAAAAGTCACTTTCATTCACCCATTCTTATTTGATTCCTCTAACAGACTAGTACAGGAGGCAAGAGGTATAGAACTAATGGTTAGGAATACTGGCTTTGAAGCAGATTATCTGGTTCAAATCCCAGTTTCTGCATTTTATTACCCAGTTTAACTTGAATGAGTTACTTACCCTCTCTGAGCCTCAATTTTCTCATCCACTAAAGATAGGTGACAATAGTATTCAACATAAAAGTTTCTGCACATATAAAATGATTTAATACCTAGGAGGATAGTTGCAGTGATCTGGGGCATCTTGTTCCAGCTATGTAATGTGATATGTGTCCTTTGAATTTTACTGCCTGTTCAGGCTACATTGGAGTTACATCATTGCTTATTCTTGGAGAAATGATCTATCATTTTCCTGATTTTTCTTTAGCCCACCATATTAATATTTTGAGCCAAATGATGTTTCTTATCCAGATGTCAATGTTTCTTGTTATAAAATTCAGTTATGATACAGCACCTTGTATTCTAATTAGAGATGTCACATTAACTTTCACTCATGTGCTATCTATGTAATTAGTAGAGTCTGCCTGGAACCAAACATTGAAAAAAATTCTAGGGCTCCAGGAAATAAATGGTTTTCAAATACATTGCTGATTGCTCCTTCAGTCACCTGAGGACAGAGAAGAGCACTGTATGGAGGTCTGAGGTTCCATCCCTGATATAATGAACCAATTGAGAGGGTAACAGGCAGGAAGGCCAGGGCTCTCAAATGGAGGAAATAGTCTGAAAGTGTCAGACATTTTAAAATCTCTCTCTTAAGAGGCAGGAGGAAACAAACTATG
Organism: Ovis canadensis; assembly: GCF_042477335.2. Taxonomy (NCBI): domain Eukaryota; kingdom Metazoa; phylum Chordata; class Mammalia; order Artiodactyla; family Bovidae; genus Ovis; species Ovis canadensis. Next base: position 20,528,607 of record NC_091259.1, on the reverse strand, counting down.
AGTGTTAGATTTTTTTTTTTTTTCACTTCTCTATACAAATTATATAAAAGGAGATTTAAAAAAAAATTCTGTGTTGCCAGGATGACTCCTGGTCTCACCTGAACATTTCTCAAACCTTCAGCTAACCAATGTGTTTTACATATGGAAATGTTTTCCTTAAACTATGTTGATAAGCTATGTATTTACCCTAGACTCTGTCTTCAAGTCAGTTCAGCCAAAGACTCAGAACCACTTGACAAACCAGTATGTTTTACTAATGCAAATGTTCTCTTAAGCTATGTTAATGAGACTATGTCTTTGTTTGGAAACCTGCCTTTCTTAAAGAATCACATCAATTATTTTACGGCCTGGGAGAACTCACCTTGTGCTAATGTTATCTCAAAATGTATGTTGTGGGTGAGGGTTCTGGTGCCACTCTCTGAGTTTTGAGACATTTCCTTTCTCTCATTAGCAGCCAGCTAGGAGAAGGAAATGGCAACCCACTCCAGTACTCTTGCCTGGAGAATCCCATGGAGGGAGGAGCCTGGTAGGCTGCAGTCCATGGGGTCGCAAAGAGTCGGACATAACTGAGTGATGAACTACTACTACTAAGTACTAGTAGCTATATAACATCCTTCCAAAGACTAGCAAGGGGGCACTCTTTCTGCCCTCTTCTGATGCCTATGTCAGAAGCTCTCTCTATCTCTATTATGCTTTTATAAAATTTTGTTACACAATGCTCTAAGTGATAAAGCCTTGTCACCGGCCCCAGATTGAATTCCTCTCTTCCAGAGGCCAAGAATCCTGGCATCTTTCATGGCTCAGCAACAACCTTTCACTACTTCTTTTTATTACATATAATGGAAGTTATTAGGGTTTAGAAGCTTTCATAATTATCTTCCTAAAGTTGATTATCAAATCTTTTGCTATATTCAAAGAGGCAAGGCAGGAAATTGTTGTGTGCTGGGATCATGGTGTTTGGGGTATAGTGATTAATTAGTGTTCATACTGGTTCAGTTTAAAAAGATCTTAGAAAGTAAATAAACAGGTGAAATATTAATAACACCAAAGAAGATATGCTTGTTTTCTCAATCAGGGTTTTTTGAAAACCATAAGGAAACTTTAAATTTTTAATCTAAAAAAAGTATAAATATAGAACTATCTTGTCAGTTGATCAAGATCTACAATGTTAACATCACCCCAAAAGGGCAGAAATCATTAATAAATAACCCATTAAGTTGAAAACAAAAAAGTCACCTTAGTTTCATGATCTTAAATTATGATCAAATGGTAAAGTTGCATCATTTAAAAGCTAATAGATTAAAAAAACTGAGGTAATTGAGACATGCTATCTGAAATCATCATTGTGTGAAATGCTGTATATAACTTTTCCACAGTGAGAACTTTGAGTTCCCACTTTGGGATTCTACCATGCTTTCTTTATTAATATATATATTTTTTAATCTGATATTTTCCGGATTTCATTATATATTTTTTCTTCCATCAGTTCAGCTGCTCGGTTGTGTCTGACTCTTTGTGACCCCATGCACTACAGCATGCCAGGCTTCCCTGTCCATCACCAGCTCCCAGAGCTTGTTCAAACTCAAGTCCAGTTGAGTTCAAACTCAACTCAAGTTGAGTCGGTAATGCCACTCAACTATCTTATCATCTGTTGTCCTCTTCTCCTCATGCCTTCAATATATTTATCAATACATTTCACTCATGTGGATTTTTCTTTGGATGTGTGTGTGTGTGTGTTTATTTTTCATTTTTGTTTTTAATGTTCCTAATTAGCATCTACCTCCAGATATGTTTCTTATGATTATCGATCATTCTTATGATACTTTGTCTTTTTCATTTTTTCATTATATATCAATCTATTTCTGATAACAACTAGAAAGTAATTGGTTTATATTGTAAACACTGTCAAAGTTTTTCTTCATATCATCACCATGGATTAATTTGTAAAGTGATTTAAAATATAGTATCTATTTATGGTTTTTTCAGGCTTTATTTGTTATCATGGATTTTATTTAATTTAAAAAATAGGCACTGCATTTTAGGTATAAATCTTAAATCATTGTTTTTCAGTGCAAATAAATGCCCAGATAGAGAGTATAAAACCAAAAGGATTATCTTAGAAGACAGTAATCTTTTAAAATAGCAGCCCATTTATTCAAACCCTTATTAAATTAGAAATTATGGACTATCTTTTGGTAGATTTCTTATTTGCTCACTAATTCTAGGCATTACATATTCTTGGTATATAATAATATTTAGTTTAATCTCCAAAACATACAAATTGGTCAATAACTCAATAACAACAAAAAATCAACCCAGTCAAAACTGAGCAGGATTTAATAGACATCTATTTCTCAACAAGGACATATAGATGGCCAAGAGGCACATGCAAAGATGCTCAACATTACTAATTATTAGAGAAATGCAAATCAAAACTACAGTGTGGTACTACCTTACATTGGTCCGAATGGTCATCATTAAAAAATCTACAAATACCAAATGCTGGAGAGGGTATGGAGACAAGGGAGCCCTTCTACCCTGCTGGTGGAAATGTAGTTGGTACAGCCAATATAGAAAACAGTATGCAGGTTCCTCAGAAAACTAAAAATAAAATTACCATATAGGCTAGCAATCCCATTCTTAGGAATGTTCATAGAAGCACAATTCACAGTTGCCAAGACATAAAAACAAATGTCCATTGACAGATGAATGTATAAATAAAATGTGGTACCTATATAAAATGGGCTACAACTTAGCCCTACAAAATGACAAAATAATTTCATTTGCAACAACCTGGATGCAAGTTGAGATTATCATACTAAATGATGTTGCAGCCTGGTGGAACAGAGACCAGAACCTGACCCATGACTCAAGGTTGTGGCAAATTCACCCTTGTGACTGTCTTAGTAAGCATGTGAAACAGACAGTCTTGGGGTGAGAAGTGCTCTCTGCTCAGCTTCACTGCCTGCCCCTGTGTCCATCTCCATGGAAACAAAACAAGATGTTCCTAATCAACAGCAGAGCCTTAACTTTACTCCCTGCTTATGGTGGACTAATCAAACTCCCCAGTATAACTATTTCCTAATGATCTCATGTGACTTCTGCCAATAAAAGTGTAGGCTAAAAATGAGCCATTTTGTCTTCCAGCCATGGAGAGCAGGAGGGCCCCCTGACTCCCTGCTTGCAAAATTATATGTGTCTGTCTTTTCATTTTGCACTCACCCGCATTTCAGGTCTTTCTCACCTGGTGTGCTGGACACAGCAAGTGAAGTAAGTTAGAAAAAGAAACACCATATGATATCACTTATATGTGAAATCTAAACTATGGCACAAATGAACCTATCTACAAAACAGAAACAGACTCATACAGAGCACACTCGTGGTTGCCAAGGTTGGGGGAGTTTTGGTTGGTAGATGCAGACTATTACAATTAGAATAAATAAACAACAAGGCCCTAAGGTATACCACAGGGATTTATATTCAGTATACTGTGATAAATCATATGGAAAAGAGCATAATATTTTTAATGTATAAAAAACTAAAAATAAATTTGTTTACTGGTAAAATCATAGACTTTTACCAGTTTAATCATTCTTTCAACCTTTTATTCAGAAAAGAATAATGGAATCTTATGGAAATACTTATAAAAGTAAGTATATGCTAACACTTATTTTTTCTTCCATTCAAGTAGTTGAGAAATCACTTGGAAATAAATACATTAATAGATAAGTGGAATTCAACTGTATAGTTTTAGAATATTAGGAGAAAGAAATTCTAGCACATTATATGCAAGGGAAGAGATGATGCTCATTAAGGCTTCCAAGTAGAAGTTATAGCTAAAATGAATCTTGAAGCATAATAGGAATTGGCCAGTCAAATATATGGAGGGAAAGGAGAACGTATCAGACTGACAAGCAAGCAAAGCCACTCTATCTAAAAGAAAAAGAGAGAAATGAGAGAGAGAAATTACAAGCAGTCAAGCAGATTGGAGGGTTGTGTTTTTGTGTTCAAGTGTTTACCGTGGGAGGTGTCATAAGGAGGGGAATATGTATCTGGGTTAAGATTTCTAGAACAGGAGACATTTAACATTTAATTCCAAAGGTAAACTCTTCAACTGTGTGTGCTATGTTATAAAACTTAACATTCATCATGTATTTCACTCTGCCAAAATTTCCACATCCATGATCCTATTACTAGAGAGAACCCTATGAAGTAATTCCCATTTCACTCAGAAGAAACTGAAACTTATCAAGATTAATTGACCAGAGTCACAGAATTTGTAAGAAGAAAGAACCAATCTATCTAATATACAGCCCTCTCTCCTCATGCCTACATTTACATGTGAAACTATATAAATGTCTATATTTGCATTCTTGCAGTCTATACTATAAAACTTCATACAATATTGTATTCTTTTCATAATATGTTATTTGAGAAAACTGAAATTTCTGTTTGAGGCACATTGATGACTAGAGAAATCTTGAGTAATTGGGTGGAGACTAGCTAAAGCAGATAATTAACCGAAACATTCAGTTCTAGATACCGCAATTGTTGATGGAACCCAGGCACATATTTTCTACTGAGTTATTAGCCATACCTTCTGTTCATACAGCACACTGATAAAATGAAGGATTGGAAAGAAATTTACCACCTGCTGATTACAAGTCCTTGAAAGACAATTATTCTCAAGAACGGTTCAAAGGATTTCTCTGGTGGTCAGTGGAATAAGATTGCTGGGAGAAATATCAACAGCTTCACATATGCAGATGATACCACTTCACTAAGATCATGGCATCCAGTCTCATCACTTCATGGCAAATAGATGGGGAAAGAGTGGAAGCAGTGACTAATTTTATCTTCTTGGCCTCCCAAAACATTGCAGTGACTGCAACCATAAAATTAAAAGACACTTGCTGCTTGGAAGATAAGCTATGACAGACCTGGACAGTGAATTAAAAAGCAGATATATCATTTTGCCAACAAAGGTCTGTATAGTCACAGCTATGGTTTTTCCAGTCATCATGTATGGATGTGAGAGTTGGAACATAAGGAAAGCTGAGTGTGGAAGAATGATTGGTTTTCAATTGTGGTGTTGGAGAAGACTCTTGAGATTCCTTTGGACAGCAAGGATATTGACTTGACAGCAAATCAATCCTAAAGGAAATCAACTCTGAATATTCATTGAAGGACTGATGATGAAACTGAAGCTCCAATACTTTGGCCACCTGATGAGAAGAACCAACACATTGGAAAAGACCCTGATGCTGGGAAAGATTGAGGGCAGGAAGAAAAGGGTCAATAGAGGATGAGAAGGTTGGATGGCATCACTGGCTCAATGGACATGAGTTTGAGCAAACTCTGGGAGATGGTGAAAGACAGGGAATCTTGGAATGCTGAAGTTCATGAGGTTGCAAGGGTCAGACATAACTTAGTGACTGAACAAGAACAAGTGGCTGAGACTCCACCTTCTAGCGTGAAGAAGCACACTCAAAGTTGGTGCTCTAGGACAACTGAGAGGGATGGAGTGAGGAAGGAATTGGAAGGTGGGTTCAGGATGGTGAGACACATGTTCACCCATGGCAGATTCATGTTGATGTATGACAAAAACCACCACAATATTGTAAAGCAATTAGCCTCCAATTAGAATGCATAAATTAAAAAGAAAAAAAAAATCCACCTTCCAATGCAGGGCTGCGGGTTTGATCCTGGGTCAGGGATCTAATATCCCACATGCCTCACACCTTGCAATGAAAAACACGAAACAAAAGCAATATTGTAACAAATTCAACAAAGACATAAAAAAGCGTTCAAATCTTTTAAAACAGAATGGTTCAGTAATCTGGCCTATATCAATCTAGTCTAACTGCAAATTGTTCTTTTTTTTTTTTTTTAATCTAGTAATAAATTAACTCCCTCTCTATTTGCAAACAATTTTATTTAAAGTTCACACCCATGTAGATTACTACCTGAAACTGCGTACAAGCCCTTGTTTCCTTGTCTTCTGAAGTAAAGTGCTGACTCAAGAACTAAGGACTGAGAAATGTGAAGACACAGAAACAAAGACCAGCTGTTGGGTCAGTTCAGTTCAGTTCAGTTCAGTCACTCAGTCGTGTCTGACTCTTTGCGACCCCATGAATTGCAGCACGCCAGGCCTCCCTGTCCATCACCAACTCCCGAAGTTCACTCAGATTCATATCCATCGAGTCAGTGATGCCATCCAGCCATCTCATCCTCTGTCGTCCCCTGTTCCTCCTGCCCCCACTACCTCCCAGCATCAGAGTCTTTTCCAATGAGTCAACTCTTTGCATGAGGTGGCCAAAGTACTGGAGTTTCAGCTTTAGCATCATTTCTTCCAAAGAACACCCAGGGCTGATCTCCTTCAGAATGGATTGGTTGGATCTCCTTGTAGTTCAAGGGACTCTCAAGAGTCTTCTCCAACACCACAGTTCGAAAGTGTCAATTCTTTGGTGCTCAGCCTTCTTCACAGTCCAACTCTCACATCCATACATGACCACAGGAAAAGCCATAGCAGGGATGGTAACAATTTAGACTGTAGTTCTGCCACATAGCAGAAACATCAAACTCAAAATTCCATGAAGGATATAGATAAAGGCCTGACACATATTCTTAAGTTGTTTTTACAGGAAGCAGACCCCTTTTCAGATAAAACTGCCGACCACAAGAATGTAGATACTGGACAGATTAAAATCAGAAGGTCAATGATGCTTAAGACTTCACTTTGATGCCAACCAATCCTAGAACTGTCCAAAAGTTGCTCACGCCCTGCTCCTTTAACGCTATAAAACTCCTCACTACCCACTCCAGGAGTAGTCACACAGTCTTAAGGGCATTAGTTCTCTGTGGTCCCCTTTGCCTACTATTCTTTTCTACTTCATTCAAAAATCTGTCTCCATGCTTCTTTTCAGCACCAGTAAACAGAGGCAGAGTTTTGGCAACAGAACTGCTGTCATGGGAAGGGTTGCTAATTTGTCTGTGTGTGTGTGTGTCTGTGTGTCTGTGTGTTGACTCAGCCAAGTATATAACAGCATGTGTACATTTTACAAGCTCTATACATAAAATCTTAGATATTTAACACCAGCTGAACTCCATGAGTAAGAGGTATGACATATGAGTGTATTTATCCTTTCCTTGTTTCTTTAAATCTTTCCCATTTTATCTAAAGTTGCTTCATTGGCAAATCTTTACTGTTGGTTCAGAGAAGACAGCATCAGAGTGTGTTTTGCCTAGAGCCTGCTTATTCAAGATTATAAACATTCATAAGGCAGTAAACTTGAAATTCAAATAACAGGAGAAGCAGAAGATTACATATAAATTATACATATAAACTACTTGGCTTCTATCTCTGGAATATTAACCTAAATAAATATGCAGTAATGAGTGGTGCTAGAAATGTACCTGTCATAAAATGGGGGACAAATGTTTTCACATCTGTCATGGATAGAGACATTTTATCAAGTTTCTCAATACCAATCTGGAGGAACACCAGGAAGTGATTTTGGCAGGGATGAAAAGCTGTATCACAAGTGGCAGCCAGTGACAGGAAGCAGAAGTTCAAGCAAGACAGAAAAGTGGAGCGCATCTTGAGAGAATTTTTTGAAGTCACAGTGGTAGTTAGTTTAGCAATACTGATGGAAAGCTCTTCCATGCCTGGAGGATAACTGAATTAAAGAGTCATAGATGTTGGATATGAAAGAACTCCATTAAGGTCATCTCATTCATCCCCTGCCAGCTGAGGACTGTTCCCTATAGCCTAGTCTATAGGACAATGGAATAACAATGTTTTGGGGAAAAAAGGGAGACTAAAATGATTTTCCCCAGCCTACATTATGCAGTCATCACATATCAGAAGCTCTCAAACCACTCATCTTGTACTGTATTCTAGTTAACAAATTAAAATGATGAATAGACTTGAAGCCTCCAGGTCTAAATAACAAAAGAGGAATCCTCTGTATCAAAGTCATAGTAAAAGGCATTGATTTAATAAAAAGGGCTTAGTATAAATGGAATGAATAACTCAGAAGTTAGACACAAAGAAACCCATCCTCTAGATAGACATGGAGCTTCAGACACTTACAAGAACTTACCTGTGGTGTTATTTAAACCACCGTTTGCAAATCTCTGAAGCTGAGACCGTTAGCACAGTGTTTTAGATGGAGGAAATTAGTTACCCTCTTGCTTGGGAATTGTGTGCCTGTAATGAAAAGATTTCTTAAAGGTGTTCTGGGCATTAAGAGTTGAATAACTGAATGTCTCATAAAGGCTAATTGCTATGTCCTGATTGAATGCAGAGTATCCTGAGAACAATGTTGGAAGTGAAACGCAAAGGGCAAAGTACAATGAGATGAGCCACTGTGACATTCAGGACTCTAAGATCTGACTCAAGTGTCAGTTTGCTTTTTCAAAGATTTGTTTTTATATTAAGTCTCATTTTTCTAACCTTTCTTTCATGGCTTTTAATCTTACAAACTACAGCATCTGGCAAGCTACATTCTATCCTCGAAATTTTAAAGACACATGTTAAGAGGAGGAAACAGTGGGAAGTCTTTCCCTACTGAAGTTTTCAATTCTCCCTTCACTATGAATATGTTTTGTACTTCAAGCTGTGTGAAAATGTGAGGCAGAGAGCACACATGGCCAGGTGATACCAAAACACCCATCCTCAGTGAGATGACTGGTTCCTAAGTTGTCAGAAAAAGAAAAGGGCAAAAAAGGGCACCATCAGAATATTTCTGTTCTGAAGGGTAAGTTCACAGCAGAGAGTATTATATTGGGGTCAGATCAATGTAGACCCCTATGGAGTATGGGCTGGTTGAACTCAAATGTTGAATGCATATCTGAAAATGAGAGAGGCATTTCCACACACTTCATGGGGTCACAAAGAATCAGACACAATTCAGCAACTGAGCACCCAGGCACCCACGGTGCTCCTGCTGTTGTGATTTTCCTCGACCAGAACTCGCATTCCAGCCTGTCCCTGATTCACTGTAACAAGTCACTTCTCAGTTTTACTTTCTCCTCCAAAAATGGGGATAAAGGCAACAATTGTTCTGTATTTCTCACCATTTAAGAAACTTATAAACTATTAAATGCCCTGTTTAAAATTATTATATTTGAAATTATTGTGAATTGTATGTTCCAGCATATTTCCAATATATTTTGCTAGCAAAACGGCTACCTGGTTTCCTTCCTAGTTGCCAGTCTGTGAATGCGCCCATGAATCAAATACATGCTGCTTGCTCTTATGTTGTGCTCACAACTGTGCTTAAGTACACTACATTTAACTCAGTTTACAAAGTCCCTTAGTCCCATATTCTCAATAAAAGCAATGGGTTATATATTTCTCTTGTGTAGGAATGTTTATCATTTTTATATTCTCAATTTTAGTTTTTATCTAATTATTCTAAATCTAAAAAATGAATTGGAGCTTCTCTTTAACTTTTATGATGCATATGTTGGGAATGAGACTCTTCCTTTAAAAGACACTCATTTTGCTCCTTAATTTTAATAGGACTTTTTGACCATCTCTATATGTCACAGTTTTATTTATCCTTTAAGACCTAATAAAAGATAATTTAATTCTGAAGTTTTATTAGTTGACTGTAGATAAGGGCTTAGAATCTGTTACTGGGTCACAGTTTGTACTGCTTGCTTCACAACAGGCCAATACATTGAGGAACGAGATCTTGAGGTAAGGAATAGTGACTTTATTTGGAAAGCCAGCAGATGGAAAAGATGGAGAATCAACATCACACACACACAAAATCTTACCCAAGATAGAATTCAGGTTTCTTTTATACTAAATGTCTTCCCTCATAGCTCAGTGGTAAATAATCCATCTGAAATTCAGGAGACCCCAATTCGATTCCTGGGTCAGGAAGATCCGCTGGAGAGGGGATAGGCTACCCACTCCAGTATTCTTGGGCTTCCTTTGTGGCTCAGCTGATAAAGCTGATAAAGCTGCCTGTGATGCTGGAGACCTGGGTTAGATCCCTGGGTGGGTAAGATACCCTGGAGAAGGGAAAGGCCATTCACTCCAGTATTCTGGCTTGGAGAATTCCATGGACTCTTTAGTCCATGGGGTCGCAAAGAGTCAGACACCACTGAGTGACTTTTACTTTCACTTTATACTGAAAAGGAAGGGGCATGCCTGGTTGTTGAAAACCTCTTTGTGCCTGAATCCTAGATTCTTGCAGCTGTCAAGGTAGGTCCATCCAATGACAATGTTCCTATAAACTTCCAACAAGACGAATACTATTCTTTGTTCTGTCACATTTACAATCTATATGGGTAAAAAGTGTTATAACTTTAGAAGTCAAATCTGGAAGGCAGAACCTTGAGAATAGGATCACATGTATATTTCAGACTACAGGCAGCATTCTTTTACAAAGGTTCAGAGCCAGCATGACTAAGCACAGTAAGAGAGTGCAAAGGTTAGAGCTAAAGAAATAGCTCAAGCATAGAGTCAAATTTGTTCTTCTCTGTTACCATTCTGCAGTCAGGAGATATGAGTTGCATTCATATTTGGGTCTCCTACTAGAAGCACAAATTTGGACAAAATGTTTAGATTCTCAATATTAACTTTTCTCTTTAGGTAAATTAGGGTGACAGTAATACCTCTCTTGAGTTTCCCTGGTGGCTTAGACCATAAAGCATCTGCCTGCAATGCAGAAGACCTGGGTTCGATCCTTGGGTTGGAAAGATCCCCTGTAGAAAAGAAATGGCAACCCACTCCAGTACTCTTGCCTGGAAAATCCCTTGGACAGAGGAGCCTGGTAGGCTGCCTCTCTTATGACACTACAAGAAATGATAAATTTTAAAGTTCTGTGCACAGGACATGCTATCTAATAAGTGCCAAGATATTAAGAAGAGGTGGCAAGAATACACAGAAGAGCTGTACAAAAAAGATCTTCACAAACAAGATAATCACGATGATGTGATCACTCACATAAAGCCAGACATCCTGGAATGTGAAGTCAAGTGGTCCTTGGAAAACATCACTATGAATAAAGCTAGTGGAGGTGATGGAATTCCAGTTGAGCTATTTCAAATCCTGAAAGATGATGCTGTGAAAGTGCTGCACTCAATATGCCAGCAAATTTGGAAAACTCAGCTGTGGCCACAGGACTGGAAAAGGTCAGTTTTCATTTCAATCCCAAAGAAAGGCAATGCCAAAGAATGCTCAAACTACCACACATTGCACTCATCTCACATGCTAGTAAAGTAATGCTCAAAATTCTCCAAGCCAGGCTTCAGCAATACGTGAACCGTGAACTTCCAGATGTTCAATCTGGTTCTAGAAAAGGCAAAGGAACCAGAGATCAAATTGCCAACGTTCTCTGGATCATCAAAAAAGCAAGAGAGTTCGGAAAAACATCTATTTCTACTTTATTGAATATGCCAAAGCCTTTGACTGTGTGGATCACAATAAACTGTGGAAAATTCTGAAAGAGATGGGAATACCAGACCACCTGACCTGCCTCTTGAGAAACCTATATGCAGGTCAGGAAGCAACTGTTAGAACTGGACATGGAACAAAGACTGGTTCCAAATAGGAAAAGGAGTACATCACGACTATATATTGTTACCCTGCTTATTTAACTTCTACGCAGAGTACATCATGAGGAATGCTGGGCTGGAAGAAGCACAAGCTGGAATCAAGATTGACAGGAGAAATATCAGTAACCTCAGATATGCAGATGACACCACCCTTATGGCAGAAAGTGAAGAGGAACTAAAAAGCCTCTTGATGAAAGAAAAAAGTTGTCTTAAAGCTCAACATTCAGAAAATGAAGATCATGGCATCTGGTCCCATCACTTTATGGGAAATAGATGGGGAAACAGTGGTAACAGTGTCAGACTTTATTTATTTATTTATTTGGACTCCAAAATTACTGCAGATGGTGATTGCAGCCATGAAATTAAAAGACGCTTACTCCTTGGAAGGAAAGTTGTGACCAACCGAGATAGCATATTGAAAAGCAGAGACATTACTTTGCCAACAAAATTCTGTCTAGTCAAGGCTATGGTTTATCCAGAAGTCATGTATGGATGTGAGATTTGGACTGTGAAGAAAGCTGAGGGACTAAGAATTTATTCTTTTGAACTGTGGTGTTGGAAAAGACTCTTGAGAGTCCCTTGGACTGCAAGGACATCCAACCAGTTCATCCTAAAGGAGATCAGTCCTGGGTGTTCTTTGGAAGGAGTGATGCTAAAGCTGAAACTCCAGTACTTCGGCCACCTCATGCATAGTGTTGACTGATTGGAAAAGACTCTGATGCTGGGAGGGACTGGGGGCAGGAGGAGAAGGGGACGACAGAGGATGAGATGGCTGGATGGCATCACTGACTCAATGGACGTTAGTTTGAGTGAACTCCAGGATTTGGCGATGGACAGGGTGGCCTGGTGTGCTGCGATTCATAGGGTCACAAAGGGTCAGACAGACGTGAGCAAATGAACTGAACTCAACCAAGTGTAAAGTATTTACTTCCCATGTATCCTTTACTTGGTTCCTCTAAATGATTACATTTTACATAAACACACAAAAAAATATCAAAATTAGAAAAGTATCATTGGTACAATTAGACTTACTCAAAATCTATTTGTCCCACCAATACCTATTTTCAGGGCCTGAGCCATATCAATTGAACTGAACTGAACATAATAATTTCAATTTATTTTCCTCTGTAATTCACCACTGTTCAGTTATAGCATATAAGTGTTTGTATATCCAGACATATAAAATATAACTATCTTCTGTCCTTCTATAAATGAAAAGATGGAAGGACCAACACAGTAATAAAGCTCAAGCAAAATATACTTTAGCTTGCACTTACCATATGATAAACTCTGATGATATCAATAAATACTATTGTTTCAAGATTTGTATTATTGCATACTTAGTCACTTAGTTGTGTTAGACTCTTTGTGACCCCATGGACTGTACCCACTGGGCTCCTCTTTCCATGGGACTTTTCAGGCAAGAAATAGTGAAGTGTTTTGCCATTTCCTTCTCCAGAGAATCTTTCTCACTCAGAGATAAAACCTGTGTCTCCCCTGTGTCTTCTGAATTGCAGGCAGAGTCTTTAACTGCTGAACCATCTGGAAAGTTCAAGGTTTAGGGCAGTCTCATGTGAACCTCAGCTGTGCTAACTATACTTTATAGATATAAAAATTATACATAAAGATAGAGATAGAAATCTTTTAGGTAAAAAATTTCCCCCAAATTTGTGCACATCAGATATTGCTGTACCAGTGATAACAACTCCATTTGGAAAAAATGATCTCTTGGAGTGGGTCTAACACCAAGAGATACATTTATCACTTTGATCTATGATGCATGAGTTAGTCCTTTGAGATTCACATTATAAGACAGAGAGTATCAATGATATTTTCCTCAGTAACTGAGTTAAAGGGAAAGAGAGGAAGGAGACAATGAAGAAATAAAAGTCAGGCAAGAATAACATTCTGCTTTCAGCCAAGCTTGAACCTGGAGAGCTAATGAGATAGAGAGTAATAAGAAGACTGGTGATGGCAACAGAAGATACAGGGGAGAAATTTCATTTACCAATATATGAATTGCAGTGGAAGGCTGGAGATGGGTGGGAGGAAATTACAGACTACAACATTTTCATGCGGAAAACTATAAGACCATTGTAAATTTTGAAACAAGAAAATAAATATTTGGAAAATATGCAGTGAAGAGATAGTCAATGGAATTGTTAAGGAATGAGGGAATGATGGCTATGTATACAGATGGGGGTGTTGCTGAGCCTCTGTGATCAACTTCACATGGTACCTCACAGAATTTGAAAATATGGACCAGGAGATGCTACTGCTGAAGTGAACTCTGTAGCTAAATTGAAATATAATAAAGGTATAGAGAAGTTAAGCAGAGATGCAACTGTGACACAGTGGTGTACATGCAGAAATTTGCAGAAGGTGTTGTAATGTGCTTTTAATGTGATTTTAAAGCTGTGGAAATCTTGGCATGCTGCCCAAACCACCAAGGCTCTGTGCAAGTAGGTTGGAAGGAAGGGTTGAGACAGATGAACAGCATGAAGCATGCCATAAGAGGCTGAAGAGGAAATCAAGTTTATTAATTAGGGGAATTAATAAGATAGCTGTAACTTTTTCCTTATGTGGTCAAAACAGGTTGAGAAACAGAACTTAAAAATGTATACAAATTAGTAGCTGAGCTTAAAATACGATCATTTTGTTACTAAACTTAAATTAGATGGAAAATGGCAAAGGTCAAGATGCATGAATAGCATACTATACTATCAGTAACTGTCATATTTACAAGTTATTATTTAATGATTTTTGTTTCTTAGGGACTTTAGTTCAAATCAACCTGGTAAAAGACTGCCAAATTGCTTGGTAACAGAAGTAAAGCATTCTAACATGTATACTATCATGTAAGAATTGAATCGCCAGTCTATGTCTGACGCAGGATACAGCATGCTTGGGGCTGGTGCATGGGGATGACCCACAGAGATGTCATGGGGAGGGAGGTGGGAGGGGGGTACATGTTTTGGAACACATGTAAGAATTAAAGATTTTAAAAATTAAAAAAAAAAAATAAAATGGCAGCTCTTGAATAGATTTTACTATAGATGCTATTTACTATTCTATGAATTTCTCCTTTTCAAATTTGGCAACATTTTCTATCTTAAACCTTTGAAACAGCATAGAAATAGCTCTTTCAACATTTGCTCTCTATTTTTATTTACTTTTTTAAGTTTTTCTTAAGAGTCCTCTGAGACTATTTTTGTAATGTGCATTTCTGATAATCACTTCAAGATCTCTATTTTTATCCCTCTACTTTCATTTCATGAGTTCATTATTTCATCTAATTTCATACTCCATGTATGAACATCTATTCCCTTATTCTTATTTTTAGATTATTCTCAAATAATATTGCTCTCAATTAATTCAGGTTGTTTCTTCATTTTCTTGTTGAGGATAACAAGCAGTAAGATATATGGATTCAGATAAATAACTTCATTCGATTTGAAGTTAAATTAATATTAATTAAATACGTTACTTTACAGTTAACAAGGCACTTTCCCATTGCTATCTCATATAATGCTTATCATGAATTTGTAAAATAGATGTAGTTCTAGTTGTAGATTTGAAATGAATACATGGCTTGTCTACTATTTGTTAGTTAACTAATAATGGAGTGCAGACTTGAACATTTTCACTGCCAGCTCAGCCACTTCCAAATTCAACATACAGAATTGTTTTTAAGTTAATATGACATGTCAGACAGTATGCTAGCAACTAAAATATAAATTGTTTTTTTCCACAAGACAAAAAGTGTATAATCTAGTGGGAAATTATAACTGAGGTTATAATCTAGTGGAAAAAGTTACTGTTTGAGGATATACGTCGAGAATTTTGCTAGAGATAAGTGTGGAAGCAATGGGAAAACAGAATGGCAATTAATATAGTCAAGAGAAAAATACAGGGAGATTTCCTGAAGACAGGCTCATTCAGTCTGACACTTACAGGATGTGAATAAAAGACAAAGCATTTAGAGTCACAAACACTTGCTGCATTTTGGAAGTGAGAGAGGGCATATGTATTGAGGAAATTTCATGTATTACATATAGCATGAATTGAAAGCAGAGTAAAAGAAAGAAGTAGCAAGAAATAAACCTGGGAATAGATCAAGTGTTTCAAGCTTTGAGGCACTGATTTTTCAGTTAGCATTTTTGTCTTTGCCATTCCCCTAAAATTGTGCTACATCTTCTTGTAACTTATTTGCTCACTTAAAATTTTCCATAGTATATAAGGGAGCCTTTTGTGCATACTGGATACTTGGGAAGTATTATTGACTGACAACTTATGTTTCACTCATAGTCCTTGGGCTCTGTTCCTCCCTATATTTAATGTGCAGCCCATCTGTATGTAAAAAATGAATATCATGAGTAATTTAATAGCTGCCAATACTGAATATTAATAATAGGGCAGATTCACATTTTTTTTCTTTCTATCCTGTCCCCTTCATTCCAGCATAGATCTGCTTGTTAAATATATTAAAAAATAATGAGGAAAAAATTACTTCAAAGGTAGAATCCTGGCAACCGACCATCATCAGCTGGTGAAAATTCAGAAAGTAGGTATATGAATGAATAAGTAGCATAAAATACATAAAATTCACAATGAATGTCTCTGCTATAAATGGTTTTATCCTTCTAGACAAGGAAGCATTTTCATGAAAAATGCTTATAATTAGTCAATTTGTATGGAACTTAAGGCCCAAATAGCATACTCTTTGGTCTTTCTAAGTGTATAAAACTTTCCTAAGAATGTTAAGAGAAAAATATTCTAATCAAATCACTATGGAGCATGCTGAGATCACTCTCTTGACAACTTCTTATCTTAGTTTTCCCATATACAAATATTGAGTTGGCAATATGACTTTTTGAATCTCATATATAATTTACCAATGTTGAACCTCTTGGCAGAGAGCCATTTCACATAAGCAGAGTATGGATTGAAAACAATTTAGGAACATTTCAATTCTATTTTCATTTAACAAGTTTGCTTATGCCAAAAGAAATTTTGTTTCTCTCCTACCAAAAATAATATTCATTTGCTTTTGCTTACCTTATAAAATTCAAATCCTTAACTTTATATTAAAGTCTCATTATGTTTTATCAACAGAATTATTGAATATTATTATATTCATACCATGCTATGCTGTGGTTGGTCATTTAAAATGAAAATAAGTTTGCATACTTCAAATATGCCAAACACTACCCATAAGCCATAACTTCTAAGGAGAACTCTAGTTATGCTTTTTCTGTCCAACTCCACTCACAAAAGTGAAATTTTTATATGCACGCATTTGTCTACCATTGTGAAGGGTGAATATTTAATTGGAAAGCAGTAAGAGAAGAATTGATGCTTTTGAACTGTGGTGCTGGAGAAGACTCTTGAGAGTTCCTTGGACTGCAAGGAAGTCCAATCAGTCTATTCTGAAGGAGATCAGCCTTGGGATTTCTTTGGAAGGAATGATGCTAAAGCTAAAACTCCAGTACTTTGGCCACCTCATGCGAAGAGTTGACCCATTGGAAAAGACTCTGATGCTGGGACGGATTGGGGGCAGGAGGAGAAGGGGACGACAGAGGATGAAATGTCTGGATGGCATCACTGACTCGATAGCTGTGAGTCTGAGTGAACTCCAGGAGTTGGTGATGGACAGGGAGGCCTGGCATGCTGCAATTCATGGGGTCGCAAAGAATCGGACACGACTGAGTGACTGAACAGAACTGAACTGAAGTGAATTATAAATAAAATTAAAGTAGGGCATATGACTATAACTGATTTTTTTTTCCAGTTTTCTTCCATGTCACATGAGAGGTGTCTAACCATTTGAAGGGCAAATAAGACCAGGAAAGGGAATGCTGCATGGGCATTGGTTAAGAACATTGATTGTAGGGTTGGCTATATCTGGTTTTAAATCCCTTAATAGTTATTTGCCATAAGCAAGCCTCTCTAAGTCTCTAACCTCACTTAAGCCTCAGTTTTCACATGATAAAGCAGTGTTAGCATAGTCATCACATGTCCTTCACACTTACTGTGTGGCATGGGCTGTGATATGGACTTGACAGTAATATTATCAGTGCTTGCTACATCCCACTCATGGGGGTACTGACATTGTTTTCATTTAACATGCCCCACAAGCTGGTAGGATAAGCCAGTTATATCTGTTCATACACAGTATGAACAAAGCCTTTTGTTTCCTGAAGAAAGGAAAAACTTGTTATGATGAAATTTCATTTTGAGGGGTTTTAATGTAGTTTACAAAAGGAAGAGATATAAATCTACTAGGAGTTTAGAGGATTTTCATAGACTTATCATTTATTCATTTAAGAAATGTTCATGTAAAACTATAATATTTTTTAAAATTGGGGAAAACTGATATTTACTTATTAACTATGCTTTCTACCACTTACTGTATAGATGATAAAAGACTACAGTACATGATTTCACTAAGTACTTTAATCCACTTTTATGAGCAAACCCTGTGGATAGTTAGAAATGTGAATATTTTTGGCACAGATATTTGGGAAGGGCAAGTGTATATTCATGAATGGTAAACAAGAATAGGAGAGGAAAAGGGAAAGAAGAGTGAAAAGGTTTAAAAAGATAAGTGAAGGAGAATAAGATAAAGAAAGTTTAATATCAAAGAAATAATAAATCTTGAATAACTAGAGGAATGAGAGAGGGCGGAAGAAGGCAAAGACTAATCTGTCAAAAGCAGATGAAAATTCCTTAAATGAAAGTGTCACACAGTTTTTGAATAAAGGTCACTCAATATTTAGTTCAGAATCATTTTAAAAATCTCTTTTGAGTCTAGAATTTTTAAGGAATTTAACTTTGATGATAATATAATGTGTATTTAGATTATGGAATCAAGAGATTTGTGAATTTTATCTATGGAAATGATGGTACACATTGCCTCCAATTCCTCTCCAGCCAATTCTTATTTGCAAATACACTTATGGATAAATATGTTAATGTCATTTTCTAAAATATTTTTAATTCAAATAATTTTAGTAGTCATATAAAGCAGCCTATGGAAGCAACAGTTAGAACCGGACATAGAACAAGACTGGTTCCAAATAGGAAAAGGAGTACGTCAAAGCTGTATATTATCACCCTGCTTATTTAACTTATATGCAGAGTACATCATGAGAAATGCTGGGCTGGAAGAAGAACAAGCTGGAATCAAGATTGCTGGAAGAAATATCAATAACCTTAGATATGCAGATGACACCACCCTTATGGCAGAAAATGAAGAGGAACTAAAAAGCCTCCTGATGAAAGTGAAAGAGGAGATTGAAAAAATTGGCTTAAAGCTCAACGTTCATAAAACTAAGATCATGGCATCTGGTCCCATCACTTTATGGGAAATAGATGGGGAAACAGTGGTAACAGTGTCAGACTTTATATATATATATATATATATATATATATATATATATATATATTGGTGGGGGGGCTCTAAAATCACTGCAGGTGGTGATTGCAGCCATGAAATTAAAAGACGCTTACTCCCTGGAAGGAAAGTTATGACCAACCTAGATAGTATATTCAAAAGCAGAGACATTACTTTGCCAACAAAGGTCCGTCTAGTCAAGGCTATAGTTTTTCTATTGGTCATGTGTGTATGTGAGAGTTGGACTGTGAAGAAAGCTGAGGGACTAAGAATTGATGCTCTAGAACTGTGGTGTTGGAGAAGACTCTTGAGAGTCCCTTGACTGCAAGATCCAACCAGTCCATTCTAAAAGAGATCAGTCCTGGGTGTTCTTTGGAAGGAATGGTGCTAAAGCTGAAACTCCAGTACTTTGGCCACCTCATGTGAAGAGTTGACTTATTGGAAAGTACTCTGATGCTGGGAGGGTTGGGAGCAGGAGGAGAAGGGGACGACCGAGGATGAGATGGCTGGATGGCATCACTGACTCGATGGACGTGAGTTTGAATGAACTCCGGAAGTTGGTGATAGACAGGGAGGCCTGGTATGCTGCAATTCATGTGGTCACAAAGAGTCAGACATGACTGAGTGACTCAACTGAACTGAACTTATGGGCATGGTGAATCTATAATAACTATTAAAATTCAAATACCTATCCTTCTGGTTCTTTTCCCCATCTGCTCATGCAGAATATCAAGTATTTATGAAGGCCTCAGAGTTTGTCTGACACAGTATTCCATTATGTCTTGAAGGATTCACCTGCTGCATCACTATTTTCCTCTGGGATCCACTAGAAATTGTCATGTCTTCCTGTTTCAGTTTAGTCTATAGACTTTTCAATGCTAAATATCAACTGTGTTCCATTAAGAGGTAGATGAAAATATCTCTCACAATTTCTGTTAAGTCTGTTAGAAGACTAATTAGAAGTACCATTTGCATCACAATGACTATTTCCATATTATAAATATGTTATGTTGATTTTTTATTTCATTCTGTTTCTGTTTATCTAATCCCATCTCCCTGACTTTTTAAAGATAGTCTCTGAAAGATTAAATATGAATAGTTATTGGAATAGGACACAGATGCTACTGAGAGTCATCAAACTATTTTAAACTTTACCCCTGAAGACAGATCTTTATTCCCTGATCAAGCTTATTGAGATTTGTTCCTTCTTCTTTGAGGTTAAATTTAGTCTCAGGAAGTCCATTCATATTGCATAAAATAAAGTTTTGCAGAGTTTTCCAGGCTAGCACAGCAGAGATTTAAGCTGAGATCTCTGCTAGAGACTAAAGGGAAGTAATATTAATAATAACAACAATACAATAGTTGTTATTGTTATTTAACCAAGTGCTTTATCTGTGTCAGATAGTGCTTCAAAGAAATCTATGTGAACAAAATTTTAGAAGTAAAAAAAATCATATTTTTATGTTCTTTTGCAGAACATTTTATTATATTCAAGCTCTTTAAATTTGACTAAGTTATCCCCCCTATATGGGCTTACCCAGAGGCTCAGTGGTAAATAAAATGCCTGCAATACAGGAGGCACAGGAGATGTATGTTTGATCTCTGGGTCAGGAAGATAGCAACCCACTCCAATATTCTTGCCTGGAGAATCCCAGGGACAGAGAAGCCTGGAGGCCTACAGTCTATAGGGTTGCAAAGAGTCAGACACGACATTAGCCATTAAGTACACAGACACACACATGCTTCTATACAAATGTCATGCAGATAACACCTGTTTAGGAAATTTCCCTGGACTACTCCCTACTTTACCCACCCTACTTCTGTGGGACTGGCCTTACTCCCTCCTAGATTTTGGATGCTTAACTTGGCTTTCAGAGAAGGCAAAGGCAACCCACTCCAGTACTCTTGCCTGGGAAATCCCATCGATGATGGAACCTGGTAAGCTACAGTCCATGGGGTCGCGAAGAGTTGGACACGAATGAGCGAATTTGTTTTCACTTTTCACTTTCATGCACTGGAGAAGGAAATGGCAAACCACTCCAGTACTCTTGCCTAGAGAATCCTGGGGACAGAGGAGCCTGGTGGGGTGCCATCTGTGGGGTCTCAAAGAGTTGGATACTACTGATGCGACTTAGCAGCATCAGCAGCAGCAACTTGGCTGTATTTTCTTGGGCTCCAAAATCATTGCAAATGGTGACTGCAGCCATGAAATTGAATTGCCAGTCCAGGTTCGATGCATAATACTGGATGCTTGGGGCTGGTATGGGGAAGGAAGAGGGAGGGGGCTTCAGGATGGGGAACACGTGTATACCTGTGGTGGATTCATGTTGATGTATGGCAAAACCAATACAATATTGTAAAGTAATTAACCTCCAATTAAAATAAATAAATTTATATTTAAATAATAAGAAAAGACGCTTGCTCCTTGGAAGAAATGTTATGACAAACCTAGACAGCATATTAGAAAGCAGAGACATCAGAAACCAACAAAGGTCCATATAGTCAAAGTTATTGTTTTTTCCAGTAGTCATGTATGGATGTGAGAGTTGGACCATAAAGAAGGCTGAACAACAAAGAACTGAAGCTTTAAAACTGTGATGCTAGAGAAGATTCTTGAGAGTCACTTGGACAGCAAGGAGATCAAACCAGTCAATCCTAAAGGGAATCAGTCCTGAATATTCATCAGAAGGACTGATACTGAAGCTGAAGCTCCAATACTTGGCCACCTGATAGGGAAGAGCTGACTCATTGGAAAAGGCCCTGATCCTTGGAAAGATTTAAGGCAGGAGGAGAAGGGGATGACAGAGGATGAGATGGTTAGATCCCATCATCGACTCAATGGACATGTGTTTGCACAAACTCCAAGAAACAGTGAAGGACAGGGAAGCCTAGTATGTTGTAGTTCACGGAGTCTCAAAGAGTCGGACATGGCTGAGAGACTGAACAACAACTTGGATGTGAAAATCAGCTTTAGCAACAATTTCAGTCCTCTGTGTTTGATTTAATGAATTTTTCCTTCCCACCTAGATTTGACTATTACTTAGTCTTCTGATTTTATGTCTCCTATATTATTATGGAAGATAAAACAAATAATAACAGTTTTTCCTTTTCAACACCATTCTTTCAACTTCACTCCCAGAAGTATGGAAAAAAGGATGATAAGTGATTTGCATAATAATTAAACTGCCTCACTTAGCAGACAATAAAATTGAACTCTAGAATGTTTATGTTATTTCTCCAGTGACTAAATGGCAAACTCCATGAAGGTAAAACCATTGTTAGTAAATTTTGCATGATTCAACTGGGTGTATCAGAGATAAGACAGTAACTTGTATTTGTTAAATTCAAAGAGACACAAATTATTCATGGCAAAAGAAGGATTTGCTAAAAAGTGTATAATATAAAATTTTTATATTTGTATATAAAATGCATATAGATACGTGTATACATATATGACAAATGAAGAGTAGATTTTCCTTCTCTGATCTCCTTAGCAACAGGAAAAGTAAATATGATTTAAGTTCACTGAATTTTACCTTCCCAATGAAAAAGTAACTTTTGAATAAATGTCACAGAATGCAAAATTAGTTAGAGATTTTGGAAGAGACCAGATTGGAATCTAGAAATAGCAGCAAACTGGATATTGTCCTAGTGTGCAGGAATCCAATGAGAGGTCTCAAGGGCTTTGGTTCCTGAAGAGGTCATAGGTCATAAAACAGTAGTG
The DNA here is from genome assembly GCF_042477335.2 of Ovis canadensis. NCBI lineage: Eukaryota > Metazoa > Chordata > Mammalia > Artiodactyla > Bovidae > Ovis > Ovis canadensis. Next base: position 20,505,910 of record NC_091259.1, on the reverse strand, counting down.
GTGAGAGGAAGAGATAAGTTGCTGTAAACAACCATTTCTCTTATTTGGATTCGGCTCTGCTTTTGTTCTTCCTGATTAGCAAGTATGGATTATCTAGATCTCGGTATCTATTCTATCCTTCCAATTAATTAATTTTCTACTTATTTATATAAATTGTTTAACATTATTTTCAACAAAAAAATGACTTGCTATCAGAAGTGAGGTATAAGAAATAGGGATAAAGGATGTGTAGGATTTGTTAATTAGCCTAATTTGAACATGAATGAATTAAAATTTCCTTGCCATTTACTAAGGCAAGTTTGCTCTGGCAAAAAGGTAAAACCAAAATATTAAGTAGCATGTTCTTAGGGTCTTTCCATTGATTGAATCAGGCCTATCCAAACTATTTAAGATATTTCCCCCTATTTAAAATCAATTGATCATGGACTTCAATCACGTATACAAAATGACCTTTCATAGCTACACCTAGATTAGCATTTTGTCAAATAACTGGACATTGTAGCTTAACTAAATTGGCAAATAATAATTATGTACATAACCCTCAATTTGAATCTTGGCAAGAAGTATTGGTACTTTATATTTTCCTTATGTGGAGATTATCATTGCCAACAGTAGTTGAAATGTTTTTGATTGATGAAGATTGAGAATATTATTTTATGCTTTATCTTGCCTGTTTGGTGTATGGAACCATCTGTTGTTTGTAATAATTGAACTAGAGCATGTGATTACATTTTAAAGGAAAGGAGAAGATCTGGATTAGATAGAAAGTCCACCAAGATTTATAAAGCAAGCTCTGAACAATTTTTCAGATACAAGAACCAGATAATTATATGGCACTGGTTCATATAACTTCCTATAATTTGGTGTGTGAAAAAAAAAATGCCAGCTTTAGAAATTCACTGGAGTTCTTTAAGCTTATAAAGTGGTCGCTTCAAGGTTTCTGGGTTTGCTTCACTATTGTTCACAGTATAAAGTGAACCAAGTACTTACATGAAAAATGCATGGCTTTCTGCATTACAGGTTTTATGTTGTGTGACTTAGCCAAGTAGTGATATTCTATTAACTTCTAAAGATTTCTTAGCACTAATTTCTTTGTAAATTAAGTAATAATCATTTACATTGAAAGTGACTTCTCCCATTCTTTCTCTACATAGCTGTTAAAAATGTGGCACTACAATGCTAAGGTGTTCAATTTGCACCATGCTAGTGAAGCTTAGAAGTTTCATTAAAAAGTTGATGTTCTAAATGCTTCCAGCCATAGTTCCAGGAATGAAGAAATGATTCCTGGGCTATATTCTGTTAAATATATTACCACTATGTTCCTTGTTAACATTAATATCTAAACTTGCTATCTGCAGAAATTTGACAATCAGAGGGAAGGGTGAAAGAAACTTTGAAAATACTTTTGGAAGTCATTGACAATTCTCTGGATCCAGAGTCGTTATCCTTTTCAAACCTGCAATTGTCTCTCTGATGACAAACTGCCATCTACCGCTTCTCCTGACATCCCCTAAACTGTAAAAATAATCATGCCAATACTGTTCCCTAAAGTACTATAATATATTTTCAGGAGTCTTAGAATAAAGGCCAATATCATTAACATAAATTTTAAGTATGATTGGACTTGCTTCTCCATCTATAATTTTCTCTTGACGATTGCCACCTATGTTTAAGCAAAGTTGATCTCTGAGTGCTACGGTTTCTTTATAGTACAGACTTCCCTTCGTTTAAGTTGGTAGAGTCCCCCTGCAAAGCAGGAGACGCAGGTTCAATCCCTGGGTGGGGAAAATCCCCTAGAAAAGGAAATGGCAACCCACTCCAGTATTCTTGCTAAGAAAATACCAAGGACAGGGGAACCTTGTGGGCTACAGTCCAAGGGGTCACAAAGAGTCAGACATGACTGAGCGACTGATACTCTCTTTACAGTAGAAATTCACACGCAAGACAATATAAATACCTCAAGGGCAATTATTCAATTTACAAACAAGTTTCACAAGTATACCACATTCATATATATTCTATCAAGGATAACATTTTAAATTTCATCTTATTTGTAGAACCAAAGCACAAAGACTAAATTAATTTTAGTCATCATTTTATAATATACATCTTTATTAGCTCAAACTACCACACAATTGCACTCATTTCACATGCTAGTGAAGTAATACTCAAAATTCTCCAAGCCAGGTTTCAGCAATACGTGAACCATGAACTTCTGATGTTCAAGTTGGTTTTAGATAAGGCAGAAGAACCAGAAATCAAATTGCCAACATCTGCTGGATCATGAAAAAAGCAAGAGAGTTCCAGAAAAACATCTATTTCTGCTTTATTGACTATGCCAAAGCCTTTGTGTGGATCACAATAAACTGTGGTCAATTCTGAGAGAGATGGGACCAGACCACCTGACCTGCCTCTTGAGAAATCTGTATGCAGGTCAGGAAGCAACAGTTAGAACTGGACATGGAACAACAGACTGGTTCCAAATAGGAAAAGGAGTACATCAAGGCTGTATATTGTCACCCTGCTTATTTAACTTATATGCAGAGTACATCATGAGAAACGCTGGGCTGGAAGAAACACAAGCTGGAATGAAGATTGCCAGGAGAAATATCAATCACCTCAGATATGCAGATGACACCACCCTTATGGCAGAAAGTGAAGAGGAACTAGAAAGCCTCTTGATGAAAGTGAAAGAGAGTGAAAAAGTTGGCTTAAAGCTCAACATTCAGAAGATGGAGATCATGGCATCCGGTCCTATCACTTCATGGGAAATAGATGGAGAAACAGTGGAAACAGTGTCAGACTTTAATTTTTTGGGCTCCAAAATCACTGCAGATGGTGACTGCAGCCATGAAATTAAAAGGCGCTTACTCCTTGGAAGAAAAGTTATGACCAACCTAGATAGCATATTCAAAAGCAGAGACATTACTTTGCTGACTAAGTTCTGTCTAGTCAAGGCTATGGTTTTTCCTGTGGTCATGTATGTATGTGAGAGTTGGACTGCGAAGAAGGCTGGGCACCGAAGAATTGATGCTTTTGAACTGTGGTGTTTGAGAAGATTCTTGAGAGTCTCTTGGACTGCAAGGAGATCCAACCAGTCCATTCTGAGGGAGATCAACCCTGGGATTTCTTTGGAAAGAATGATGCTAAAGCTGAAACTCCAGTACTTTGGCCACCTCATGTGAAGAGTTGACTCATTTGAAAAGACTCTGATACTGAGAGGGATTGGGGGCAGGAGGAGAAGGGGACGACCCAGGATGAGATGGCTGGATGGCATCACGGGCTCGATGGATGTGAGTCTGAGTGAACTCCGGGAGATGGTGATGGACAGGGAGGCCTGGCGTGCTGCGATTCATGGGGTTGCAAAGAGTCGGACACGACTGAGCGACTGAACTGAACTGAACTGAACTTTTTAGTTCTTCAAGGCCTTTCTTTGCTTGCTTCTTTCCCTCTTCCATTTTTATACAAGCCTACATCAATATGTTGATATTCATCTTGAATCTATATGTATCCTTTAATTAATGTAAATCTGTTTTTTCTTAATATGTGTCCAAGTAAGGGCTCTTTTCTCCAAGTATGTGTTTTTAAGTTTCATAATTACAATGTCATTTAAAATAGTTGCCAGTATTACTTTGTTTGTAAGGAAGAATTGAATAAATCCAGTTCCTTGGATGGCAGGAAACCTTAACTTTCAATTGCTGAAATCTGGGTGTCTCAACATAGAGAAAATTAAGAGAGCTTCTCCAAGTGTTGATTTTCACTTTCTGCTATAATCTAGAATATATTTGGTGTTTGTAAACTTATTCATTTTAAAGTAAATAATCTTCAATGATAAAATGAAACATGTGAGTCTGATCACTGATGTTTAATTATCAGAATGCTCCATCGCATATGTCTTCTTTGAGACTATCTTTGTACTTTTCCATCTGCTTGGAATTTTGAATCCACTACTACTTCACTCCCACTTCCTTTTATTTGGTTACGGCCCTATGTATTCTTTTGATTTTAGCTCAAACATAGGCTTTGTAGGAAGTCTTTGATGATGATCTCAAAGTAAAATCTTTATAAAATTTATCTCTGCTATACTTTGTCTTTATTTTTACACGACAATTAAATATTTTTATATGTCTGCTTCTAAATTAGAAAGTAAGTTTCATTAGAGTGGGGTAAAATGCATGTCTTACTATATTTCTATCCTTAAGGGCTAGTGGTGTTCTCAGCTGTTTTCCACCCTTTTCCAGCAACTAATGTGGGGCTAGATATACTTATTAATGTGAATGATCCTCAACTGGTTCCTGAACATATCAGTGGAATACAATGGTAAAAAAGATTCTTAGAATTGTTACCAGCCATATCTCATCTCTCACCTCAGCAAAACAAAAGTCAAAGGCAAAAATGCATTCCTGAAAGAATTGCAGGGAATACTTTCATCATCAGTGTCAAAGTTGTGTTAGTGGTTGTTTCTTTATACATTTCCACATAATTCACTTCTGAGGTTAGTGACAAAGACAAATCTTATAAAATGATTAGATAATTATAAATTTGCTGAAAGGGTAATAGCTAATAATAGCTACTATTCCATTTCGTTAGCAACAAAATACTGGCATGCAGCCATTGAGCTAAAAAATTGTTTATATTCAAGGGAGTCAGTAAAGACATTAGAAACAGTTTGTCCTTACCTTTAGAAAAAAAGCTATAGCATTACTATCTTAGTTCACGATTATGTATGCTCTCATGTTGTCTGCCATGAATATATTCTTCAGGAAAGTTGGTCATTTTTGTATCATTCAGAATATCACTTTGTCCAATAAATTGATGCTTCTGTGCTAATTGGACCTCATGAGCATGAAATGGAAAATATCCCAGATACTTTAAACATACCAGTATCAAAATTTATAAGTTCAGGGATTTGCCATATCTGGAAACTCTAGGGATCCAGCTTTATGGGTATGTCAGGAGATTGTTATGAAAGTAAAAAGGAACTTTCTGTTTTTTGAGCCATCTATTAAGTTGAAAGAATATTTGATGACATGTTTAGATTTTAGAGTTTATAAAAGGTATGATTCTTTAATCTTTTTACTAGATAATTGATAATGCTTCTGGTATTGGCAGTGCTCAGAGCAAGAAAGGGCTCTGCATCATATCCAGGTTATTTTGAAAGAAGCCTTGTCACTTGGATCATATGATCCAACAGACTAAATTTTACCTGAGCAACCTGTAATATAAAAAGATACTGTCTGAAGCCTTTAGCAAGTCCCAGTAAGAGAATCAAAGGGAAGACTCTCAAATGTTGTAGTAAAGCCATGATATTCTTTGCTGACAAAATTTTTTACCTTGAGGAAAAGAACTCCTATTTTGACTTTGCTATTAGGTGCTTGTAGACAGGGAATGTAGATAGGACACTAAGGGACTGTGAAACTTAAGATGTCTATTATAAATTTGTTATCTGATCCATTCAATCAGAAAGTTGGACGTGTGAGCAAGTATTCTATTATTAAATGAAAATTGTATATTGTTAATTCACAAAAGAAGTTCTTGAGGGCACAGGTATGTCACTTGACAATGCGGCTCATATTCCAAGTGTACCTGCTTTAAACATTTATTATTTCTCTCTGAATCTAAAACTATGGCTTCAAGTGGCATTTCCTGTGTCTAACTAATGAAAGATTCAGTTAAATGACTCTAGGCTTACCATATAGATGGATCTAAACAGATTTTGCCAATAATAGAAATAAGCAGTGCTACTGATAAGTATTGTATAAGGAATCTTACTAAAAGGAAGAAATCTAGGCAGCAAATCCATTTCTCTACCTTGTCTGGAATAAGAGATGCCTTGATGTAAAGATTCTAACAGACTAGTTAGGGGAAATAGTTTGTCAATAGGAAGTGTGACAATCTGTGCTCATATAAATTTTCAGTAGAGGGTCCCTGGACAGAGATGCTTAACAATAATCAGGTTTAAAAAATGATCTATTTCATAGTTGTCAGGGAGCATCTTTCACAGTTGCTTCTGTGCTTGGAGAATGTGTCCATGTCTAATCTTGAGACAACAGTAGGGAAAAAATCTATGCAAGAGCTTACCTGAATCTGTTTTCCTTGCCAAAGTGATCTAGTTATAGTAACCATTGATAGGAAGCAGCTTGGTATGGCACTCTCATGTTCGCTGTGTAGCAGGGGCTTGATCATTTTGAATTATTTACATCATGGACAGATAGTAATTAGTCCTTATGGAAACTGATGTATACATTTGTACACATTTTTGCCTTTCCCACTTTCATTAATTTTGCCAGCATCATCCAAGATTTTTTTTTTCTCATTCTGAGATATCTAAAGAACATACATTCTGTCCAGAGAATAAATTTTAAGGTGAATTAAAAAATATGGCAACAAAGGTCCTCAGCTGATGACATTCGCTGGCTGTGTCATGCAATAGCTCTATTCAAAGACCTGTTGAAAATTCAAGTACAGAGTCATCTATAAAGCAACATCTACGTGGGTTGGTGTATCATCCACTGGTTATAATGTATGCCTTAAAATAAAGGCCATTATAGGGAGACTGCTTCCAGATTTCCTAGTTTTCAAGGGTTCCAAAACCAAGAGGTGAAAGTAGGTCCCTTTCATAATTATACCTAATCATCACTAAAACAGTTTCTTATTCCTGTTCCCGTAGTCTTGGGTTTGATGGGTTTAGATACATTAGCTCATATATTATCTCTCAAGAGAAAAGTGATTCCTCTAGGAAACACAATCAAGACTAGTTTCTATTAGAAGTTGTAATTGCCTCCAGACCATCCTACACTCCTCATGCTATTGAATCAGCATGTTTCTGAATCACTTCATTGGCCAAGAAACTTGATTACCACAAGTTAGGTAAATCTGAATATGGCTACATAAAGTGGCAGGTGAGATAATATCTGGAATCCAGAGAATCACTTGAGTGCAACTCAGTGTTCACACATTCAATAATAACAACTAATAAGAAACCACAGTATTCTCATGAAGGTAGCATCTATAAGGGATCAAAAATTATGATACAAGTTTGAGTTATCTACTATAGAAAATAAAAAGAAAGGAGGAAAAAAAAAAGACAAAACACAACCTGAGAATAAGAAAAGAAAAGTCAGGTGTTGACAATAGGCAGGAGAAGATGGAAAATGTAAAGGAAATCCATTGGTTACAAAATTAGGACTTATTAACCAGTTACAAAAAGGAGACTGTAGCAGCGCTCCTTGTGGTAGTTAATTACTCTCACTCCTTTTATTTTACTAATGTATACACCAGAACTACTGGTGACTCCTTTTTACTGATTTAACCATTCTCTGCTACTATATGGTGATTGATGAAATATTATATATTTCCTTGTTTGGGGAAATGGAAATGTCTTCATCTAAATCATTTATTAATATAAAGAGTGGTGCATGGCAGATGAATGTTGAGTAGCAAAAGCAGTGGTGTACCACAAGCTTTATACCTTATATTCTCTAGCTCTGTGACTAGAGAAGTTAACTGCCCTCTACAGACCACAGTATAAGAACCCCTATTTCCCTTCATTTCTGGGAAAAGATTAAATGTAATTGAAAATATGTAAAATAAGAGATAGATCAAAGTATAACATGCCTTATCTTTGCTCTCTCATGTGTCTCCAGGTTTTGGCCATAGTCCAAGAAATGGCTGTGTGCCTCTATGGACATGACTCATGTTGACCATCCTGTCTTCTCTGGTTCCTACTCTTCACAGGTCCAGCTTCAACTTCTTGTCCATCAGGCCAGTGGTGATGACGGTTGTAATATCGTCTCACTGTTAACAATTCTTGCCAGCTTTACCATATACTGTGAATTTTTGATTCACCCAAACTCTACGAAAAGTCCCTTTTTAAAATTCTGTTCATGTATATCCTTTAAGTGTGCCATTGATTTATGCCAATACTGTGACATTATAAATGTCTTTAAAATTTCTTTTGACTCTTATATTTTAAGTTTCCATAGGCAAGAGATAACTTCCACACAGTGTGGATATAAAATATAATTAAGTTTTAGAAATGTATATGGCTCAATTTAATTAATTCTATGCCCCACACTATTGGTTTTTAAAATGCCATCCTTTATAATGCTACAGCTAAATAGGGTACACTTTCAAACATATATAGTATTTAGATTTATTTTACAGTGAGACATACAAAGTAATAACCTTGCAAAAAGAGATACATTTTTTTAAAGGAGGAATAATTATGTTGCTAAGCTGTGAAGAAAATGTATCATTAGTTAAAATAACAACCAAAAGCCTCTAGAAAGTAGAAATAGGTTTTCATATCCAGCAAGTCATGGTCATGCTATTTTTTCCCTTTTTGCAATAGCACATCCCAAAAACTTGTTCAGTCTCCCCTGTGACCTTGTGAAGGAGAGAAAACATGTACCTTTGCCATCTAAAACATTTTATTCATTTCAAAATGGGCAGCATGATACTGCAGCTATTTTAAGCGTCCCATTGTTTGTCTGAAATAGATTGTACTGGCAGAGTGTGTGTTCTGAAAATTGTTTGCTTGGTGTGCTCATTACTTCATGTCAAATTCCAGAATGGCAATTTCTAACAATTTCTAAACATTTTTTTTTTTTTTTTTTTGCCAAACAGGTCAAGTGAATGATGCTATTTAAGTGTGTGGTTTGTGGGAAATGGGCTGGGAGAACTAGAAATTAGTCTGGATGAAGTCTAAGCAGAGACTCAAAGACTATTTCTTCTTATGGGATAAGTCACGTTGCACTGAACTGAAGAGAATGGTGATCAGGTGTAAGGCAAACAAGTTTTCAGTTTTTGTTAAAAACATGGACAAACAACTTAAAAACTGCAGGAAGTTAATCGATACTGAGAGTATAAAACATACTCAATAGTTCAAATCAACTGATTCATTTCTTAAGTCCTTCCAGTGGTCATAACACACTATGAAGCAAATTTACATAAGCCTCTAATATTCGTAAAGTCATTAGCATTAAATATGACTTTTTCATGACTTTTCATTGCTAATGGAATAAAATTCAAACCCAGTCACGGCTCCCTCATCTCATTTGCAAATATCTCTTTCCACATATCTTACCATCTAGAACTATGGTTTTTCATGGCTACTCTGATATGGCCTAAATATTTCAATATTTTGACAGACATACATTTATTTTTGTTTCAAATAGCATGTTTAGCCTATACAGTGCATGGGAAATAGACGGGGAAACAGTAGAAACAGTGTCAGACTTTATTTTTTGGGGGCTCCAAAATCACTGCAGATGATGACTGCAGCCATGAAATTAAAAGACATTCCTTGGAAGAAAAGTTATGACCAATCTAGATAGCATATTCAAAAGCAGAGACATTACTTTGCCGACTAAGGACCGTCTAGTCAAGGCTATGGTTCTTCCTGTGGTCATATGTGGATGTGAAAGTTGGACTGTGAAGAAATCTGAGCGCTGAAGAATTGATGCTTTTGGACTGTGGTGTTGCAGAAGACTGTTGAGAGTCCCTCGGACTGCAAGGAGATCCAACCAGTCCATTCTGAAGGAGATCAGCCCTGGGATTTCTTTGGAAGGAATGATGCTAAAGCTGAAACTCCAGTACTTTGGCCACCTCATGTGAAGAGTTGACTCATTGGAAAATACTCTGATGCTGGGAGGGATAGGGGGCAGGACGAGAAGGGGACGACCGAGGATGAGATGGCTGGATGGCATCACGGGCTCAATGGAGGTGAGTCTGAGTGAACTCCGTGAAATGGTGATGGACAGGGAGGCCTGGGGTGCTGCAATTCATGGGGTCGCAAAGAGTCGGACACGACTGAGCGACTGAACTGAACTGAACTGAAATCAGCATTTGGCTTTAACACAAAAAATTTTAGTCAAAGACCAAAGGCATATCAGAACTCAAAGAATATGTGGAAACTTGACTGTAAAAATACATATACCCCTGCTCTAGAGACAGTGAACATACTTTGGGCACAGTACATCACATACCTTTATAACTTTTTGCCTTGTTCTCCCAGTTATTTAGCTTAGAATACGTATCCAAGAGAAATTGTTCATGTTCCATAGGAACTCAAGCCAGCCATTTGGGGGATGCCTTAATCTCCCAAGCTATTCTCTTTAATCTCTCTTCATTTCTTCATTTTTTTCACTGGCTCAGGCATCTGATCATGTTATGATTACTAGTCTATTTAAGCTCTAGTAATGAAGTTTTTCAGGTTGGAATAAAATTAATATCCATAGCTTTGGCACATAAAAATACCTTACCTCCCCGTGGGTGCTTAAATTTAGGGGTAATCATTTCAAGTCTGGATCAGGAATTCATATAGATGTACACTTCAATACATAGGCAACAGCACATAAAAAACCTCAAAGTTGGCTTGATTTCAGGTTAAAATGTCTCTACATACTCATAGTTTCCATATGCCCTGACCTGTATTCAGATATATAGAAGGCAATTTCAATAAAAGAGGTCAGAAATTTGAATTATTTTCTCTTTCTGAATGGACAAAGGAGGGAAGCTAGAAGTCTAGAGTTTGAATTCCAGTCCTTTCTTTATCTTTCTGGGTGAACTTTGGAAAAACAATTTCAAGGACAACAACAAATTCCTAATAACAACAATAATAATTATAACAGGTAGAACAGAATGTGCTACATGACTCAAACTATGTCAAGCTTATAAACAACTTTAACAGTTACTCAACTGTAAAAAAAAAATTCTTATTAAACATGATAGATAAAATGTCTTAATTTTTGGTATGCTCTATCTAAAACCTCTATCTCTATGGAACATAATGGAATGTTGTTATTCTAAAAATATTCATAGCTACCTAAAGGAAATGTTCAACTACTTTCATCTCCTTTCTGCACTGGTTGGTTGCTGCAAGGATATCCAGCCAGTCAATCCTAAAGGAAATCAGTCCTAAATATTAATTGGAAAGACTGTTGCTGAAGCTGAAACTCCAATAGTTTGGCCACCTGATGCAAAGAACTGACTCACTTGAAAAGACTGTGATGCTGAGAAAGACTGAAGGCTGGAAGAGAAGGGGATAGCAGAGGATGAGTTGGTTGGATGTTTTCACTGACTTGATAGACATGAGACTGAGTAAGCTCAGGGAGTTACTGATGTACAGGGAGGTCTGGTGTGCTGCATTCCATGGGGTCACAAAGAGTCGGGCGTGACTGAATAACTGAACTGAACTGAACTGAAAGGAAAAGTCGAGGCAATACTATCAGGTTAGATATGACATTCAAATTTTGAAAAATGGCTAGTAGTGGCTAATTTAGCAGAGGACAAAAAGTTGAAATCTATCATCTGGCAAGCAGAGTTAGAAACCAACACTAAGGAGGCTTATTCATGCTGTAAAACCACAGAGGCTCTCAGGAAGTGGTGACAAAAGCTCAAAGAAAGCATGGATGAGGTATGGGAATAAAAACGAATAATATGTTGAACAGTTTAAAAGCACTTTTTTTTTTTTTCAACATTCCATTATTTATTCCACACAATGATATGACTGCTCCTTCGCTGGTAAGGTAGGGAGTGGAAGTCTACTCCATGGAAAGTTAAAAGTAGTGAGCTCTAGATTTCAAAATATTGAGCCAAGTTAATAGGGGTTGAGGGTAAGAGAATATATTAAAAGAGGAAGATTAGATAAATGTTTCCTTTTAAAACTCTAAAGCCTCATCCTGCTTTGTCTATCAGATTCTAAATTTCAGAAAGCCAGGCTTATAGTACCTATTAGAAGCAACCATCTGACCCAGGACAATGCAAAAAATTATGATGCATGTTGATAATTATGTATCATCAAATGAAACAGCTTAACATCCACCAAAAATGTTTCAATAAAACCTAGTCATATTTTAGCCTTTCACACAACACATATACTCAAATATATTACTTTTTATTTCTTAAGTCTTCAAAGAAACAGATAGCTACCATATTTTAGGACATTATATAAATTTAAAGACAGACACAAAGACAAATATGCATATGCAGTTAACCCTTGAACAATACAGGGTTTAATCTGTACATATAGTCAACACTTTATATTCACAGTTACTCCACATCTGCAGATTAAATCAGCCAAGGACCATGTAGTACTATAATGTTTAATATTGAAAAATATCTGTAGGTAAGTGGACCCATACAGTTTAAATCCACATTGTTCAAGGGAAAACCGTACCTAAGCAAAACAAAAGCTAAACACCCAGAAAATATGAGTCATTTAGAGAAAAAAAAAAGTTTAAAATGAAGGCATTAATAGGAACTGTAATATCAAGAGAAGATACAACATCATAATATGTAAGAATAGGATTCTATCGGATTTGTTTATTTATTTATATTTTATTTTTGGCTGTGCTGGGTCTTTGTGCTGTGCGTGGTCTTTCTTTAGCTGTTGCAATCAGGGGCTACTCTCTAGTTGTGATGCACGGGCTTCTCACTGTGGTGTCCTCTCTTGTTGCAGAGCATGGGCTCTAACGTGCTCAGACTTCAGTGGTTGCAACACAGGCTCTAGAGGGTGAGATCAGTAGTTGTGGCACATGGCTTAGGTCGCCCCATGGCATGTGGAATCTTCCCACACAAGGGGTTAAACCCATGTCCCCTGCATTGGCAGTTGGGTTCTTAACCACTGGACCACCAGGAAAGTTCAGGATGCTATGTTTTTAAAACATGAACCAATGTTGGTGTTGAAAATGTGAAAAAGCGCACTTTAGCAAAAGTAGAATTTTATTTGACAAATTATTTATATATGATTTGAAAGGTACAAGAATACAGAATAAAGAAATGCTGGTGAATAAATTCAAGATTTAAACTAGCAGTTTCAGAATATAAGAAAGGACAAAATGTGTCAGGGATATTATCAATGATATTATTTTAAAAATTACAATAAAGTAGATGTGGGCAAGATAGCGAAGTAGGAAGATGAAAAGCTCACCTCCTCACACGAGCACAACAAAATTATAACTGCTTATGAGTAAATGTTGGTGAGGAAGACTTGATGATAGGCAGAAGGAATATACAGTATAGGAAAGAGATGCAGAGGCATTTTATCATCAAGATCAACACCTTTGGGTACTGACTTACAAACTGAAGGATAATTAAAACAGCACAGATTCTACACAAGGCATGGGGGATCTGAGACCCGTTTCAGGCTCCCATGTCTAGAGACCATAAACCAAGAAGAACACCCAGAATGTATAGCTTTGAAGGCCCGTCCCACTTTCGTACAGAAAAGTCAGATGCTTATAAAAAACAAACTAGCTTTTAAAGGGTGCAAGGAATATCACAAACTGAGTTGCAGTACAGAGGCAGTGATTTGAACGGAGACCGAGTCAGATTACTTGCTGATGTTGGAGAGCCCCTCAAAGAGGAAGAAGGCAAATGAGATTCCCACAGGGACAGATGCTGGTGGCAGCCATTTTAGGGAGTTCATTCCCCCACAGGGTGCTGGTGCTGGCAAGTGACATCTTGGTATCTTCCCTCTACCTTATTAGTTCTAGGGGCTTAGTAGCCCACCAACAAGCTGGACCAGTAGCAGGGTTCTCTTGACACCCACAATTCTCTTGACCCATTGTGTGACCCAGCCTTAAGCAAGAGTGGGTTGACACTAGCCCTAAGATCACACAGCAAGCCAGAAGGGTCCTAACCTTGCACACTGTTGGGCCAGCACAATCATGTGAATCAGAGTCTGTCAGACAAATGTGTGTGGGGTCGTTTCCACCATCCAGTGTGCCCATAGTAGTCAGCCCCACTTCAAAAAAAATCCACATGGTCTACATAGCTATAGTGACCAGAGAGGAGTATATTCCTGGGGCCAATAGTATGCCTCCTGCATAAGGCTACTTCTCCGCAACTTCCAAACATAACTGACCTATAAGACACAAAAATGAACAGAAAACTGGGCAAATGAGGAGACAAAAAAAATGTGTTCCAAATTAGCAACAAGAAAAAACCATAGAAAAAGATCTAACTAAGAGAAAATCAGATAGTACATACAAAATATACTTCCTAAAGAATTAAAGTTGAGCTATTTCAAATCCTAAGAGATGATGCTGTGAAAGTGCTGCAGTGGCCACAAGACTGAAAAGGGGAATACCAGACCACCTGACCTGTCTCTTGAGAAACCTATATGCAGGTCAGGAAGCAACAGTTAGAATGGGACGTGGAACAACAGACTGGTTCCAAATAGGAAAGGGAGTACATCAAGGCTGTATGTTGTCACCCTGCTTATTTAACTTATATGCAGAGTACATCATGAGAAACGCTGGACTGGAAGAAGCACAAGTTGGAATCAAGATTGTGGGAGAAATATCAATAACCTCAGATATGAAAATGACACCATTCTTATGGCACAAAGTAAAGAAAAACTAAAGGACCTTTTGATGAAACTGAAAGAGGAGAATGAAAAAGTTGGCTTAAAGCTCAACATTCAGAAAATGAAGATCATGGCATCTGGTCCCATCACTTCATGGGAAATAGACGGGGAAACAATGGCTGACTTTATTTCTTGGGGCTCTAAAATCACTGCAGATGGTGATTGCAACCATGAAATTAAAAGACTCTTACTCCTTGGAAGGAAAGTTGTGATTAATCTAGATAGCATATTCAAAAGCAGACACATTACTTTGCTAACATAGTTCCATCTAGTCAAGGCTATGTTTTTCTCCAGTAGTCATGTATGGATGTGAGAGTTGGGCTATAAAGAAAGATGAGTGCAGAAGAATTGATGCTTTTGAACTGTGGTGTTGGAGAAGACTCTTGAGCGTCCCCTGGAATGCAAGGAGATCCAACCAGTCCATCCTATAGGAAATCAGTCCCGGGTGTTCATTGGAAGGACTGATGTTGAAGCTGAAACTCCAATATTTTGGCCACCTGATGCAAAGACCTGACACGTTTGAAAAGACCCTGATGTTTGGGCCGATTGGGGGCAGGAGTAGAAGGGGATGGCAGAGGATGAGATGGTTAGATGGCACCACCAACTCAATGTACATGAGTTTGGGTAAACTCCGGGAGTTGGTGATGGACAGGGAGGCCCTGCGTGTGGAGGTTCACAGGGTCAGAAAGAGTCAGACACGACTGAGTGACTGAGCAGAACTGAACTGAAAGAGTTCAAAGTAATGATCATAAAGATGCTTAAGGAACTCAGAAGAATAGATGAACACAATAAGAAGTTCAACAAATAGTCATAAAATATGAAGGGCAAAATAGACTACAAGAATACAATAACTAAAATTAAAACATGTATATTTTTATATGTGAAATAGATAGCCAGTCCAGGTTTGATACATGAGACAGGGCGCTCAGTATCAGTGTACTGGGATGACCCTGAGGGATGGGATGGGGAGGGAGGTGAGAGGGGTGTTCCAGATGGTGGGAGACAGGAACACCCATGGCTGATCCATGTCAATGTATGGCAAAACCACCATAAAATTGTAAAGTAATTATCCTCCTATTAAAATAAATAAATTAATTAAAAAATATACACTAGATAGAATGACCAGTAACTTAGATGATATAGAGATGATCAGGGAATTGGAAGACAGAAGAGTGGAACTTAACCATGCTGAACAGAAAAAGGAAAAGGAACTAAAGGAAAATGAAGACAGTTTAAGAGATTTCTGGGATAATATAAAGTATATTAACATCTGAATTATATGGATTCCAGAAGGAGAAGAGAAGGAGAGATGCAGTGAAAGTGTTTAAGAAATTATAGCTGAGAATTTCCTTAAACTGGAAAAGGAAATAGATATCCCAGTCCAGTAAGTGAAAACAGCCCAGCAATCCCACTGCTGGGCATACACACCGAGGAAACCAGAATTGAAAGAGACACATGTACCCCAATGTTCATCGCAGCACTGTTTATAATAGCCAGGACATGGAAACAACCTAGATGTCCATCAGCAGATGAATGGATAAGAAAGCAGTGGTACATATACACAATGGAGTATTACTCAGCCGTTAAAAAGAATTCATTTGAATCAGTTCTGTTGAGATGGATGAAACTGGAGCCGATTATACAGAGTGAAGTAAGCCAGAAAGAAAAACACCAATACAGTATACTAACACATATATATGGAATTTAGGAAGATGGCAATGACGACCCTGTATGCAAGACAGGGAAAGAGACACAGATGTGTATAACGGACTTTTGGACTCAGAGGGAGAGGGAGAGGGTGGGATGATTTGGGAGAATGACATTCTAACATGTATACTATCATGTGAATTGAATCGCCAGTCTATGTCTGACGCAGGATGCAGCATGCTTGGGGCTGGTGCATGGGGATGACCCAGAAAGATGTTATGGGGAGGGAGGTGGGAGGGGGGTTCATGTTTGAGAATGCATGTAAGAATTAAAGATTTTAAAATTTAAATAAATAAATAAATAAATAAAAGGAAAAAAAATAAAAAATAATAATTAAAAAAAAAAAAAAAAGAAGTGACCTCAAAGAGGTCCACACCAAGAAAAATTATAATTAAAATGGCAGAAATTAAAGATAAAGAGAGCATCTTAAAAACAAGAGAAAAGCTACTAATTCCATAGAAACGAACTCCCATAAAACCATCAGTTGACTTTGCAGCTCAAAGTTTGCACACCACAGGAGAGTGGCATGACATACTCAAAGTGATGAAAGGAAAAAAAAAAAAAAACACAACACAAAACCCTACACTGAAGTATACACTAACCAGCAAGGTTATCACTTAGAGGTGAAGGAGAGATAAAATTTTTACAGACAAACGAAAGCTAAAAGAGTTCAGCACTATTAAATTTTAAAGGAACTTCTTTAAGTAGAAAAAAGAAAAAGGCTATAACTAGAAATAAGAGAATTATGGAAGGAAAAATCTCATTGGTAAAGATAACCATGCAATAAAAATAGACCAGCCTCTTATAAAGCTAGTAGGAAGGTTAAACGGAGAAGGCGATGGCACCCCATCGCCTGGAAAATCCCACGGATGGAGGAGTCTGGTGGGCTGCAGTCCATGGGGTTGCAAAGAGTCGGACACTACTGAGCGACTTCACTTTCACTTTTCACTTTCATCCATTGGAGAAGGAAACGGCAACCCACTCCAGTGTTCTTGCCTGGAGAATCCCAGGGACGGGGAAGCCTGGTGGGCTGCCATCTATGGGGTTGCACAGAGTCGGACACGACTGAAGTGACTTAACAGCAGCAGCAGCAGCAGCAGCAGGAAGGTTAAAAAGGAAAAGTAGTAAAAATCATCTATAAGCCACAGTAAATTGTGGAAGATATTGAAATTTTAAACATGTAAATAGAGAAGTAAAAGTTCAGGCTTATTAGAAAGTGCTTGAATTTAAGAGATTGTCAACTTATATAATATACACACACACACACACACACACATATATATATATATATATATATATATATATAATCAGTTCAGTTCAGTCGCTCAGTCGTGTCTGACTCTGCGACCCCATGAATTGCAGCATGCCAGGCCTCCCTGTCCATCACCAACTCCCGGAGTTCACTCAGACTCACATCCATGGAGTCAGTGATGCCATCCAGCCATCTCATTCTCTGTCGTCCCCTTCTCCTCCTGCCCTCAATCCCGCCCAGCATCAGAGTCTTTTCCAAAGAGTCAACTCTTCTCATGAGGTGGCCAAAGTACTGAAGTTTCAGCTTTAGCATCATTCCTTCCAAAATCCCAGGGCTGATCTCCTTCAGAATGGACTGGTTGGATCTCCTTGCAGTCCAAGGGACTCTCAAGAGTCTTCTCCAACAACACAGTTCAAAAGCATCAAGTCTTCAGCGCTCAGCTTTCTTCACAGTCCAACTCTCACATCCATGCATGACCACAGGAAAAAATCATAGCCTTGACTAGTCAGAAATTAGTCGGCAAAGTAATGTCTCTGCTTTTGAATATGCTATCTAGGTTGGTCATAACTTTCCTCCCAAGGAATAAGCATCTTTTAATTTCATGGCTGCAGTCACCATCTGCAGTGATTTTGGAGCCAAAAAAATAAAGTCTGACACTGTTTTCATCATTTACCCATCTATTTCCCATGAAGTGATGGGACCAGATGCCATGATCTTCATTTTCTGAATGTTGAGCTTTAAGCGAACTTTTTCACTCTCCTCTTTCACTGTCATCAAGAGACTTTTTAGTTCCTCTTCGCTTTCTGCCATAAGGGGGTGTCATCCTCATATCTGAGGTTATTGATATTTCTCCTGACAATCTTGATTCCAGCTTGTGCTTCTTCCAGCCAAGCATTTCTCATGATGTACTCTGCATATAAGTTAAATAAGCAGGGTGACAATATACAGTCCTGACGTACTCCCTTTCCTATTTAGAACCAGTCTGTTGTTCCATGTCCAGTTCTAACTGTTGCTTCCTGACTTGTGTGTGTGTGTGTGTGTGTGTGTGTGTATAGGTATTGTAGGTTTTTGGTTTGCTACATATATATATATATATATATATATATATGTATAGCATATATATATCTGTATATGTATATATATGTATAGCATATATATATATATATATATATATACATAGATGTAGCAAGCCAAAAACCTACAATACCTATACACACACACACACAAAGTAGAAAAAGCAGAGCACCTCCCAGAATACTGGAAATAAAAGCAAAAATAAAGAAATGACATCTAATTAAAATTAAAAGCTTCTGCACAACAAAGGAAACTATAAGCAAGGTGAAAAGACAGCCTTCTGAATGGGATAAAATAATAGCAAATGAAGCAACTGACAAACAACTAATCTCAAAAATATACAATCAACTTATGCAGCTCAAGTTCAGAAAAATAAATGACCCAATCAAAAAATGGGCCAAAGAACTACATAGACATTTCTCCAAAAAAGACATATGGATGACTAACAAACACATGAAAAGATGCTCAACATTACTCATTATCAGAGACATGCAAATCAAAACCACAATGAGGTACCATTTCACACCAGTCAGAATGGCTGTGATCCAAAAGTCTACAAGCAATAAATGCTGGAGAGGCTGTGGAGAAAGGGGAACCCTCTTACACTGTTGGTGGGAATGCAAACTAGTACAGCCACTATGGAGAACAGTGTGGAGATTCCTTAAAAAACTGGAAATAGAACTGCCTTATGACTCAGCAATCCTACTGCTGGGCATACACACTGAGGAAACCAGAACTGAAAGAGACACATGTACCCTAATGTTCATCGCAGCACTGTTTATGATAGCCAGGACATGGAAACAACCTAGATGTCCATCAGCAGATGAATGGATAAGAAAGCAGTGGTACATATACACAATGGAGTATTACTCAGCCACTAAAAAGAATACATTTGAATAAGTTCTAATGAGGTGGATGAAACTGGAGCCTATTATACAGAGTGAAATAAGCCAGAAAGTAAAACACCAATACAGTATACTAATGCATATAATATGGAATTTAGAAAGATGGTAATGATAACCCTCTATTTGAGACAGCAAAAGAGACATGGATGTATAGAATGGACTTTTAGACTCTGTGAGAGGGAAAGGGTGGAATGATTTGGGAGCATGGCATTGAAACATGTCTACTACCAGGTAAGGTTCGAATGGCCAGTCTATGTTCGATATAGGATACAGGATCCTTGGGGCTGGTGCACAGGGATGATCCAGAGAGATGATATGGGGTGGGAGGTGGGATGGGAGTTCAGGATTGGGAACTCATGTACACCTGTGGTTGATTCATGTCAATGTATGGCAAAACCAATACAGTATTGTAAAGTAAAGTAAAGTAAAAATAAAAATTAAAAAAAAAGAAAAAAGAAAAAGCAGAGGAACCAGAGATCAAATTGCCAACATCTGTTGGATCATCAAAAAAGCAAGTCCAGAAAAACATCTACTGTTTTATTGACTATGCCAAAGCCTTTGACTGCGTGGATCACAACAAACTGGAAAATTCTTAAAGAGATGGGAATTGCAGGCCATCTTACCTACCTCCTGAGAAATCTGTATGCAGGTCAAGTAGCAACAGTTAAAACCAGATGTGGAACACAGGTTCCAAATAAGAAAAGGTGTACGTCAACGTAGTATATTGTCACCCTGTATGTTTAACTTATATTCAGAGTACATCATGCAAAATGCCAGGCTGGATGAAGCACAAGCTAGAATCAAGGTTGCCAGGAGAAATATCAATAACCTCAGATACGCAGATGACCCTACTCATGTCTGAAGGCAAAGAACTATAGAGCCTCTTGATGAAAATGAAAGAAGAGAGTAAAAAGCTGGCTTAAAACTCAACATTAAAAAAACTAAGATCATGGCTTCTGGTTCCATCACTTCATGTCAAATAGATGGGGGAAACAATGGAAACAGTGTCAGACTTTATTTCTGGGAGTTCCAACATCACTGCAGATGGCGACTGCAGTCATGAAATTAAAAGACACTTGCTCCTTGGAAGAAAAGCTATGACTGAGCTGGATAGTATATTAAAAAGCAGAGACACCAATTGTTGACAGAGGTCCATCTAGTCAAAGCTATGGTTTTTCCAGTAGTCATGTATGGATGTGAGAGTTGGACTATAAAGAAAGCTGAACATCAAAGAACTGATGCTTTTGAACTGTGGTGTTGGATAAGACTCTTGAGAATCCCTTGGACTGAAAAGAGGTCAAACCAGTCAATCTTAAAGGAAATGAGTCTTGACTAGACATTGGAAGAACTGATGCTGAAGCTGAAACTCGAATACTTAGGTCACCTGATGAGAAGGACTGACTTATTGGAAAAGACCCTGATGCTGGGAAAGATTGAAGGCAGGGAGAAAAAAGGGATGACAGAGGATGAGATGGTTGGATGGCATCACTTACTCGATGGACATGAGTTTGAGCAAGCTCCGGGAGTTGGTGCTGGACATTGAAGTCTGGCGATCTACAGACAATGGGGTCCCAACACGACTGTGCAACTGAACTGACTGAAGTACTGACAGTTTAAAAATTAGAATATAATTGAAAAACCTGTAGCCAAATTCATTGAGAACCTAAGAGAGGTCCAAATAAGTTATGAAAAAAGAAAAAGTTATGATTGATACCAGAAATATACAAAGGATCAGAAGAGATTACTATACACAATTATACACCAATAAAACATAACCTAGAAAAAATGAGTAAGTTCCCAGAAGATTAACATCACCCGAGATTGAACCAGGAGGAAATATAAAATAGGAACAGACCAATAACCAGTAATTTAAATGAATTAGTAGTTTAAAAGTTTCCCACAGGTAAAATTCTAGAGCTAGATTCCTTCACAGATGAATACTTCCAAAAGTTAAAAGAAAAGTTAAAATCTAGCCTTTTTAAATTATTCCAAAGGTGGAAGAGGAAAGAGTTCTTCTGAACTCATACTATGAGGTTAGCATCATCTTGATATCAAAACCAGAGAAACTACAAAAAAGAAAATTATAGGCCAATATATGTGACAAACACAGATGTAAAAATGCTCAACAAATATTAGCAAACACTAATAAGACATTAAAATAATCATACACCATGATCATGTAAGATGTATACCAGGGATGCAAAGATGTTTCAATATCCACATATCAATCGATGTGATACATTACATTTACAAATTGAATAATAAAAATCTTATAGCCATCTCAATAGATGCAGAAAAGCTTTTGACACATTCAACAGATATTTATGATAAAAGCTCTCAATAAAGTGCAATTAAAGGGGACACACCTCAACATAATAGTTTTGTGTGGCAAACCCACAGCCGATATATCACGTTCAATGGTGAAAAGAAAAAGTATTTCCTCTATATCAGGAATGAAACGAGACTGCCCACTCTTGCTAATTTTATTCAACATAGTTTTGGAAGTCTAAGTCAGAGCAATCAGGCAAGATAAAGAAATAAATTGAATCCAAGTTGGAACAGAAGAGGTAAACTGTTAGTTTGCATGTTGCTATATAGTGAAAATCCTAAAAAATACACCATAATTGTTAAAACTCATTATTGAATTCTGTAAATTTGCAGAATACAATTTAAAATACAGAGACCTTCTATGCTTCTATATACAAAAATAAACTATTAGAAAGAATGATTTTAAAATATTCTCACTTAAAATTGCATCAAAAAGTATAAAATACCTTGGAATAAATCTGACAAATGAAGGAAGTGAGCTATACTAAGAAAACTAAGGCCTATTAATTAAATTCATAATGACACAAACAAATGGAAAGATATAACATGCTCCCAGATTGGAATAATTAATGCTGTTAAAATACTAATATTCCACAAAGCAATCTACAGATTCAAAGCAATTCCTTCTCAAACCAGTGACACCTTTTCATGGAACCGGAACAAATAATTGTAAGATTTGATTGGAAACATGAAAGACCTAGAATAAGCAAAAGATTTTTGAGAAAGAACAAAATGAGGTATTATGATCCCTGTCTTCAGACTATACGTACAAATTTTCAGTAATCACAATAGTATGTCACTGGCACAAAAACAGAATCAAAGATCAATGTAACAGAATAGAGAGCCTAGAAATGAACTTAAACTTGCAAGGTTAATTAATCTATGACAGAATAGGTAAGAATATACAATGGAGAAGATAAATGATGTTGGGAAAATTGGAAAGCTACTTGAAAAAGAAGCAAAAAACAACAACACTGAACTTCATTCTCATCCCATCTATAAAAAATAAACTCAAAATGGATAAAAGACAAATATAAGACCTGAAACCATAAAAACTAGATGGAAACCTAGGTAGCATACCCTTTTGTGAATGTCTTTTTGGAGTTTTTTGGAATATGTCTCCTCAGGCAATGGAAACAAACTATTTTTTTTTTAATGGGGCTATATTTATCAAAGAATCTTTCCATGACACAGAGAACTCAACAAACTAAAAAGATTGCCTATGGAATGGAAATTCATATTTACAAATGATATATCTGATAAAGGGTCAATATTTTTAAAATATATAAAGAAGTCATACATTTCAACATTAAACAAGACAAAAAATTTGGCAGAGTACCTGAATATATACTTTCCCAAAGATGTGCAGATGAACAACAGGCACATGAAAAAAAGCTCACCATTGTTAACCATCAAAGAAATGCATATCAAAACCACAATGAGGTATTATCTCATATTTGTCAGAATGGCTATTATCAGAAAGACAAGTCACAAGTGTTTTAAGAAGGTGGTAAAATGGAAATTCTAATACACTGTTAATAGGATTGTAAATTGATGCAGTTATTAAGGAAACATTATGGAAGTTCCTCATAAAATTAAAAATAAAACTGCTCCATGATCCAGCGATTTCAATTCTGGATATTTACCTGAAGAAAACAAAAACATTATTTTGAAAGGATGAAATATGCATGCATTCTAATGTTCATTGTGGCATATGTGCAATAGCCAAGATAAGGAAGCAGATTAATTGTCCTTGGATAAATGGATAACGAAGATGTGAAATAGCTATGCACACAATAGAATATTACTCAGCTATAAAAACAAACTAATTGTCCATGGATAAATAGATTAAAAAGGTGTAAAATAGCTACATGCACAATGGACTATTACTCAACTGTAAAAAGGAGTAAAATCTTCCCATTTGTGACAACATGGATGGACCTAGTATTATCCTAAGTAAGATAAATTAGACAAAGATATATACCTTTTGAATTAACTTACATGTGGTAACTGGAAAACAAAACAATTGAACAAATATCACCAAAACAGACTCATAGATAGAGTACAAACCCAGAAGAGAATGGGAAAGGAAGATAAGTGAAATTCCTGAGGGAAAATAGGAGGTACAATCTTCCAGTTATGAAATAAATGAGTCATTGGGATGTATTGTATAGCAAAGGGAATATAATCAATAATATTGTAATAAATTTGTATGGTGACAAATGGTAACTAGACTTACCATGGTGATCATTATGTATGTATACAAATTTTAAATTTTATTTTGTACTGCTGAAACTTACATTGTAAATCCATTATACTTCAATTAAAATTTATAATAGACTTTCCCTAAATAGCAGTGACATGCTATTCTTGATTGAAAAGACTACTCACTGAGGCCCTAAATAAATTAATAAGAAGTGATTCAAGACAAAGTGTAATTTTTAAACTCTCCAAGATATGTTTGAGAAGATTATATATAGCTACAAGTATCTATTATTTGTCTCTCAATCATCTAGCTACCTATCAATGTGTCATCAAAATCACATCAATGTATTTGGGAATGAGAATGGTACAGAACTATTTCCCCTCCACATTTTCCCCACCAAATTTCACATTGAGACAAACTACCTGTGGAATGTAGAATGAAGATATTTTCAGATATATGAAATTGTAACTTTTAACCTCCTATGGAGCAGCCGTGAATAGATACCCCACGTTCAAGATCAGAGAAATCCCAGTAAGATAGTAGACACTGGAGGGGCTATGAGGAGATACCCCACATTCAAGGGCAAAGGAGAAGCCCCAGCAAGATTGTAGGAGGGTGAATTCATGTTTAGAATCAAACCCCATTCCCACCAGAGACACTCAGAAGGCTCAAACAAACTTTGTGCACACCAGAACCCGGGGACCCCACAGAGACTGAGAAAGAACTGTGTTTGAGTGTCTCCTGCAGAGGTACTGGTTGGCAGTGGTCTGCCACAGGGACAGGGGCTCTGGGTGTGAGTATTGCATAAGTCCTCTTGGAAGAGGTCGCCATTAACCTCACCGTAGAGCTGCCAGAACTTACATAGGACTGGGAAACAGACTTTTGGAGGGCACAACAGAACATTATGCACCAACACCCAGGAGAAAGGAACAGTGACCCCACAGAAGACATGTCTATGGGGGTCGAAGAGTTTCTGGTGAAGGCATGGGTTGGAACTGGCCCGATGCAGGGTTGGGGGCAAGGACTGTATAGTACATGCATGGGATCTATTGAGGGAGGTCACCATTATCTTCATTACCTCCATCATAATTTGGCCCCGGGTAAGGAGATCAGCCCTAGGATTTCTTTGGAAGGAATGATGCTAAAGCTGAAGCTCCAGTACTTTGGCCACCTCATGCGAAGAGTTGACTCATTGGAAAAGACTCTGATGCTGGGAGGGATTGGGGGCAGGAGGAAAAGGAGACAACAGAGGATGAGATGGCTGGATGGCATCACTGACTCGATGGATGTGAATCTGAGTGAACTCTGGGAGTTGGTGATGGACAGGGAGGCCTGGCGTGCTGCGATTCATGGGGTCACAAAGAGTTGGACACAACTGAGTGACTGAACTGAACTGAACTGAAACAGCAGAGAGGGAACACAGCTCCACTCATCAACAGAAAATTTGATTAAAGATTTACTGAGCATGAACTCCCCTCCCCCATCAGAACAAGACCCAGTATCCCCCTCAGTCAGTCTATCCCATCAGGAAGCTTTCATAAGCCTCTTATCCTTCTCCACCAGAGGACAGAGAGACTGAAAATCACAATCAAAGAAAACTAACCAATCTAATCACATGAACACAGCCTTGTCTAACTCAATGAAACTATGAGCCATGTTGTGTAGGGTCACCCAAGACAGATGGGTCATGGTGGAGAGTTCTGACAAAATGTGGTCCACTGGAGAAGGGAATGGAAAACCACTTCAGTATTCCTGCCTTGAGAACCCCATGAAGAATATGAAAAGGTAAAAAGATAGGACACTGAAAGATGAACTAACCAGGTTGGTAGGTGCCCGATATGCTACTGGAGATCAGTGGAGAAATAACTATGGAAAGAATGAAGAGACAGAGCCAAAGAAAAAATAATGCCCAGGTGTGGATGAGACTGGTGATGAAAGCAAAGTCCAATGCTGTAAAGAGCAATATTGCATAGGAACCTGGGATGTTAGGTCCATGAATTAAGGCAAACTGGAAATGGTCAAACAGGAGATGCAAAAGTGAACGTCAACATTTTAGGAATCAGCAAACTAATGTGGACTGGAATGGGTGAATTTAACTCAGTTGACCATTGTTTCTACTACTGTGGGGGAGAATCCCTTAGAAGAAATGGAGTAGCCATGATAGTCAACAAAAGAGTCCAAAATACAGTACTTTGATGCATTTTCAAAAACGACAAAATGATCTCTGTTCGTTTCCAAGGCAAACAATTCAATATCATGATAATCCAAGTCTATGCCACAACCGGTAGTGCTGAAGAAGCTGAGGTTGAGAGGTTCTATGAAGACCTACAAGACCTCCTAGAATTAACACCCCCAAAAGATGTCCTTTTCATTATAGGGGACTGGAATGGAAAAGTAGAAAGTCAAGAAACACCTGGATTAACAGGCAAATTTGGCCTTGGAGTACAGAATGAAGCAGGGCAAAGGCTAATAGAGTTCTGCCAAGAGAATGCACTGGTCATAGAAAACACCCTCTTCCAACAACACAAGAGAAGACTCTATACATGGACATCACCAGATGGTCAACACTGAAATCAGATTGATTATATTCTTTGCAGCCAAAAGTGGAGAAGCTCTATACAGTCAGCAAAAACAAGACTGGAAGCTGACTGTGGCTCAAATCTTGAACTCCTTATTGAAAAATTCAGAGTTAAATTAAAAAAGTAGGGAAAAACACTAGACCCTTCAGGTATGTTCTAAATCAAATCCCTTACAATTATACAGCGGAAGTGAGAAATATATTTAAGGAACTAGATCTGATAGACAGAGTGCCTGATGAACTATGGACAGAGGTTCGTGACATTGTACAGGAGACAGGGATCAAGATCATCTCCAAGAAAAATACTGTAAAAAAGCTAAATGGCTATCTGAAGAAGCCTTACAAATAGCTTTGAAAAGAAGGGAAATGAAAAACAAAGGAGAAAAGGAAAGATATACCCATTTGAATGCAGAATTCCAAAGAATTTCAAGGAGAAATAAGATAGCCTTCCTCAATGATCAGTGCAAAGAAATAGAGGAAAATAATAGAGTGGGAAAGACTAGAGATCTCTTGAAGAAAATCAGATGCCAAGGGAACATTTCATGCAAAGATGGACTCAGTAAAGGACAACAATGGTATGGATGTAACAAAAGCAGAAGATAAGAAGAGATGGCAAGAATACACAGAAGAACTGCACAAAAAAAGATCTTCACAACTCAGATATCATGATGGTGTGATCACTCACCTAAAGCCAGACATCCTGGAATGTGAAGTCAAGTGGGCCTTAGGAAGTATCCTACAAACAAAGCTAGTGGAGGTGATGGAATTCCAGTTGGGATATTTCAAATCCTAAAAGATGATGCTGTGAAAATGCCGGACTCAATATGCCAGCTAATTTGGAAAACTCAGCAGTGGCCACAGGACTGGAAAAGTCAGTTTTCATACCAATCCCAAAGAAAGGTGATGCCAAAGAATACTCAAACTACTGCACAATTACACTCATCTCACATGCTAGCAAAGTAACGTTCAAAATTCTCCATGCCAGGCTTCAGCAATACGTGAACCGGGAACTTCCAGATGCTCCATCTGGTTTAAGAAGGGCAAAGGAACCAGAGATCAAATTGACAACATCCACACGAGCATCAGAAACACAAGAGAGTTCCAGGCGAAAAAAGTCTATTTCTACTTTACTGACTACACAAAAGCCTTTGACTGTGTGCATCACAATAAACTGTGGAAATTTTTAAAGAGATGGGAATAACAGTTCACCTCCCACCCTGCCTTCTGAGAAATCTGTATGCAGGTCAGGAAGCAACAGTTAGAACTGGACATGGAACAACAGACTGGTTCCAAATAGGAAAAGGAGTACATCAAGGCTGTATATTGTCATCGTGCTTATTTAACTCATATGGAGAGTATATATGTGAAATGCTGGACTGGATGAAACACAAGCTGGAATCAAGGTTTCTGAGAGAAATATCAGTGACCTCAAATATGCAGATGATATCACCCCTATGGCAGAAAGTAAAGAACTAAAGAGCCTCTTGAAAGTGAAAGAGGAGAGTGAAATAGTTGGCTTATAGCTCAAAATTCAGAAAACAAATATCATGTCATCTGGTCACATCAATTCATGTCAAATAGATGGAGAAACAGTGGGAAAAGTGGCAGACTTTATTTCTTTGGTTCCAAAATCACTGCAGATGGTGACTGCAGCCATGAAATTAAAAGATGCTTGCTCCAGGAAGAAATGTTATGACCAACCTAGACAGTATATTAAAATGCAGAGACATTACTTTGCCTACAAATGTCCATCTAGACAAGGCTATGTGTTTTTCCAGTAGTCATGTGTGGATGTGAGAGTTGGACTATAAAGAAAGCTGAGAGCTGAAGAATTGATGCTTTTGAACTGTGGTGTTGGAGAAGACTCTTGAGATTCCCTTGGACTGCAAGGAGATCCAACCAGTCCATCCTAAAGGAGATCAGTCCTGAATGTTCATTGGAAGGACTAATGTTGAAGCTGAAACTCCAATATTTTGTCAACCTTATGCTAAGAGCTGATTCACTTGAAAAGATTCTGATACTGGGAAAGATTGAGGGCAGGAGGAAAAAGGGACGACAGAGGATGAGATTGTTGGATGGCATCACTGACTCAATGGGCATGAGTTTGAGTAAATTCCAGCAGTTGGTGATGGACAGGGAGGCCTGGCGTGCTGCAGTCCATGGGGGTCACAAAGAGTCTGATATGACTGAGTGACTGAAGTGTACTCAACTGATGCACATTTTTTATAGTTTTTTTTTTTTTAGTATGTTCTTCCAACTATTATAGTGTAAATTAAGAAATAGAAATATAATTTAACAAATAAAATTCTTTTTTAATATATATACATTATATTTTTACTTTACAATATTGTATTGGTTTTGCCAAAAAATTCTAATACACAAGGGGCTTAAATGCAAATAACAAGATGATGACTGTAGTAGTATAGGAAGTCCCCATTAGAGATAAATTCATGAAGATGGAAAGCTTTAAGAGAGTTACAGTTAAGTGGGTGGGAATCTATAATTGCTTGATCATCTGACCAGATTCAGTTTTTCAGATAATTTAGAGAAAGAAAAATTACAGCTAAGTATTAATCTAAGGGTGGAAGTATTTGTGGAGTGCTAACTTGTACCAGCTAACAATTATTATATATATATTAATTTGCTAAACATAATAGCAACCTTATAAATTTGGCAATTTTATTATTGCCATTTTATGAATGACCAATTTCTAGGCAAAGCAAATGTTGTAAAATAAATAAAATGCAATTTTGCAGCAATATTTGGTTTAATCATGAATAATGTTTAAAAAATCATAATAAATGCACATGAAATATTTATTTTGCTAAAAATTATATAATTCCTAGGATGGAAATAAGGAAAGTATTTCCATGTGGGTACAGAACATGATATTTGAGAATAAAAAATATCATTTCTGATCTGCAATAGAAGATTACTAGATAAAGCCTTAAATTGTGAAAAGAAATGAAGAATTATCAAAATTTTAAGTGATAAGTAGGCCCTCTCCTGGGTTTATGTGATACAGGGAAATACTTTGACAGTGTCCTTTTTCACATCAACTAGTTGACCAGAAATATATGATAAAGTTCATGGGTTCATGTAAGATAAGTCAATTGATTTATTGCAGATATAGAGAAAAAGTATTTAAATATTTATGTGTCAGTGTCAATGTATCACCTCTTTCCTATTCAGGTCTGAGAACCATAGTATTGTGTTATTTATTGTAAAAAGTACCATTCATGGTTAATGGTACCCCACTCTTACAAGAGAAAAAAAAGATAGTAATATTGTTATTACTCATAATGCAATGTTTCCTTATAACCTGTCTATATTGAGACAATATAGATCTTACTGTACATTTCCCTAATCCCACTTGTTTAATGCTGGTTACATCATAACTTCTGTGAATATTAACTTGTAATTACTCTGAAAAGCTGCTAGTGTGTTTGCACTGATAGTGAACACAAATACAAGTCTTACCGAGAATACACATTAGTATATGGCATTAGTTTTCTGGTTTTGTTAAATTTCCAATTTAGAATTTTATAGTATAAAAGTTTTCCAACGCCTTCTAACTATGTGTTTTCTGGAAGGCTTTAAACTATAATGCCCACATTCCTAGCATATGGTCTCTTTTGATCTTGGTTATTATAACTCTGCCTTCACCAGTGGAAGTTAAATAGGGGAGTTGAATGGAAGAAGTGTATTCCTAGTCACAGGACTATCTACCTTTTGTCTAGCATAGTTGAAGATGGTCATGGGAGCACGTCTCCTCATCCATTGAATACAATTAGAGGAAATAGATAAGAAAAGCCTATTGGTATTGTGTAGCAAGAGTCTTAAAGACCTTTGGAGGAAACAGCACAGCCACTCTTGCTGAACTGCCTAAGCATGATCAGTGTCAACTGGCAAAGGAACATTCAGTGTAAAGAATTCCTAGAGCACCACCACAGCCACAGAGCACACATTTGGGTGCTGTAGGCCTGAAGTGACAGGATGATTGGGATATGGGTGGGTGAAATCCATTGCATAGACCAAGGGTCATCAGTGGATCATTAATAGTCCAGGATCTGAACTTGTCCTACATCTGACATAAACGACTCACCCCAAATTAGCAAATCAGCACCATCTTGATAGTTCGGTCTCACAAGATCCCAAGAAAAAAATTGTTGCATTATCCAGCAGGAGTGATCTGATGTTTGGTCATTTTCCTGAAACTAGATCCCTGTTTGCCTGTTTTAAGGGTGGTATTGGTCAAAAATTTGTAGGCAAATACAAGAAGAAACAGTTAAAGAGTTAAAATGTGGAGCTGATTTACTCTCAGAGCCGGGCTAGGGAGGAAACGGTAGTTTTAAGGTATTGTTGTTGTTTAGTTGCTAAGTCATGTCTGACTCTTTTGTGACCCCTTGGACTGCAGCCCACCAGGCTCCTCTGTCCATGAGATTTACCAGGTAAAAACACTGAAGTGGGTTGCTGAATCGTTATTCAGGGAATCTTCACAATCCAGAGATTTACTGTTTTCTATAATACACCTTGTACTAAGTTTTTAAGTTCTATTTAGAGTATTACTTCTAAAACTAAAAATAATAATAATAAAGTGAATACATTAAAGTAGTTTATTCTAAAGTTGTTTTTTGTTTTTTTTTTCCTGCTTCAAGCTTCTATATAAACCAAGCTTACCAGGAGCTAAATATACTATAAAGTATTAGAAGAAAAGCCAGTTGATTTCAATTTATATTGATACACTCAAATGTATCATGGTTGGTCTCTAAGAAACGTAAAAGTCAATGACCAAAAAGTGAGACCGGCAACCTAAACCAGTCAAATAAAATAAAGAGGAGAAGTCTTCGTATTATTCAAAGTATAGAACTGTTAAAGACAGCACTGGTCCCAAACTATGACTCCAAGTTTGCTCATTGGTGGAGACCTGCCTGCAAGACCCTGTCTTCCCTCAGGCTTCTCCACCAGCTGTCAATTAAACGCCATTAATGAGGACACTGATAGCAACTTACAAAATGCTTCAATCCCTTGAGTATTTTCTTTCTAACAAGGAGTGTCTTTTTAGACCTCGCCATTTTAACCCTCCAAAAAATTAATATGAAAAGGAATTAATTTTGTCACTGGCAATAGGGGTGATATTTTAAGGCCTTCTAAACTCTCCATCTACCCTCAAGTTTTACTTTATAGTTGGCTGTATAACATGATGCTGACTCGTTATACACAAGCTTGAAAACAGGGTTGGCATTAAGGTAAAAATCAGGGCTGGCTGGGCAAAGCAGGGTATTTTGATTTGTATTTACTTCCATGAAGGCCATACTACAACTAAAGATGTGAGAAGTATTTTTGGTTTTGCCCATACTATCATTTATTTCAAGAGATCATACAAGAACGCCACCTCTTCGTGTCAGAACTCACTGAAAAATTCTGTGAGAATAGAGCATGGTTTTCTTTGTTCATGTTTAAGTAAAACTTTACTGCATAAGTAATGTGTTCATGCACACCCAGAGATATACACAGTAACATCTCATTAGTTTTGCAGCATTACAAACATTATTTATACATAAATTCAAATAAATTAAAGTTTTTATATATAAATATTTAATTTTTTTAAACTCTCTTCAAACTATGTCACTATTCTTTATCTTCAAAAACACTAAATGGAACTTTTAAAATATTTTAATGACATGCAATTATTTTACTACATAATTGATGCCTCTAGTTCTTTCTATTTTCTAATACCACAGGCAAAATAGTATCAAAGGACTCTTTTTTTGCTTATTTGTGTAATTTTCTGTGTTTTATTTTTTTCTCATTGATATACAGTCCAACTTTTCAGTTCTTTCAGTATGTTTTCTTTTAGCTACTATTAAAAAATTTTTTTTTGGCATGTTGAAAGTGAAGTCAGTCGGTCATGTCTGACTCTTTGAGACCCCATGGACTCTAGCCTACCAGGCTTCTCTGTCCGTGGGCTTTTCCAGGCAATACTACTGGAGTGGGTTGCCATTTCCTTCTCCAGGGGATCTTTCTAACCCAGGGATCAAATCCGGGTGTCCTGAATTGCAGGCAGACACTTTTACCATCTGAGCCACCAGGGAAGTCTCTTTTGCATGTTGAGTACATAGTAAGTGATGGGAAAGGGTGAAGGCAGAAACAGAAGAGTTCGGCAGAGGATGAGATGCTAGGATAGCATCACTGAATCAACGAACATGCATCTGAGCAAATTCTGGGAGATAGTGAAGGAGAGAAAAGCCTGGCATGCTTCAGTTCGTGGGGTCCCAAAGAGTTGAACACAACTTGGTGGCTGAATAAGAACCAAAACAAGTACTCAAAAAACATTTTGTAGAGTTAAAATGCATCTTAGTCTGCTCCTAGACAGTACTGTTATAAAGAAATAATGAGTATTTTCATTGACCACAAATTATTGACTTTTTTCCTCTTATCATGCCAGCTATTTAACATGATTTGATTTGTCCATTTTCAAAGTAATTCAAGCATTGAATGTCAAAGTACTGGTAATAAAAATTCAGTTAGTTTTGGTCAGTATAAAAGTCGAAGTAATCACTGATATTTGCCTCCTTTTTCTGTGAGTAGCTGGAGTGCTGTCATACAAAGAATTAAATGTTGAGGAGGCTGACAGCATTTATAAGATTTGAAGCTATGGCTTTGTAATCGAAAGGATGAGCTCTTGTTATAATTGCTGTGACTCCAAGGAACTTCTGGCTCACAATAAACATATGTCTGAAACCATATCATTTTAGTTAACACTGATATTTTTATCTTCTTGTAATGTCATCACATACCCTCCCTTCAAAAGTAAATTATCTTTTAAATGTCTATTTTATTACCCACCCCCTCAAGGTATTAAGCAATTTCACTTAGAAGTCAGAAAACTGGAAGGCAGACCATTTTAAAGATAGTTTATGACATGGCATCATATTTTTAAAGGGCCCTGAAAGCCTCATCTCCAAGCAATCAAGGCAGTCATGTTTGACTTTACTGTTACCCTAGGCATAGCTCTTTGATGGATTAAAAAGTGTTTTTTTTTTTTTTTTAATTGACATCTGCTGTTTCAATGACACAATATGGATATTTTAGGCTTGTATTCAAAACAGAAATTGAGTTTCAGTACATTGAAAATAAGTGCCAGAAACACTAATGGCCACATTGGTGACTTCAAATAATCTCTAATTATACTTCTAGAATAATAACACTGGAAATATTTGCCATGATAGAAAAATATTGTCCTATGACTGAACTGAACTGAACTGAACCAGTAGGTATGATGGCATTGACCTTAACTTGAATGACTACTTTAAAAAGCTAATGATAGACCAAAGACTGTGGAAGGGTTTGACTTTACAAGACAGTTGGAAGAATAATTCCTCACACACATTTGTAACAGATGCTTCTCTATCTAGTTTTAAATTCTGAAAAAGTGACTGTATCCTATTCATACTTTATCTCCAGAATCAAGACAGATCCTGATAATAAGACTTAGTGCTTGTTTAACTGACATAGTTCTTTGAATGTTAAAATACTAGTTGGTAAAATTCCTCTGATAAGGAAAAAAAAAAAAAAACTGGTTCTGTTGAAATATTATTTAAAATTTTTTCTTAACTTCTGTTTCTTATGTGGTGTGTTGAACCAGTTTTGACTCAACTGATATACACTATTTTACATGATTATGATACATATGTGTTCATTTTTACTAAGGAATGTTTCATCCCCATAAAATACAGAGCTACAGAGCTTCATGTCAACTCATGAAAATTGCATTTGAAGCATTAGGCCAGCAAAAATGCTGTGACTAAACTGAAATTCAATCAGATTTATTTTGTCTATAATTTGAAAAAGAGATCCAGAGAATGAGACATAAATAATTGCAATTAAAAAACAAAGAAGGTGTGAGCATCTTTTCATGTGTTTGTTAGCCATCCGTATGTCTTCTTTGGAGAAATGTCTATTTAGTTCTTTGGCCCATTTTTTGATTGGGTCGTTTACTTTTCTGGAATTGAGCTGCATAAGTTGCTTGTATATTTTTGGGATTAGTTGTTTGTCAGTTGCTTCATTTGCTATTATTTTCTCCCATTCCGAAGGCTGTCTTTTCACCTTGCTTATATTTTCCTTTGTTGTGCAGAAGCTTTTAATTTTAATTAGATCCCATTTGTTTATTTTTGCTTTTATTTCCAGAATTCTGGGAGGTGGATCATAGAGGATCCTGCTGTGATTTATGTCTGAGAGTGTTTTGCCTATGTTCTCCTCTAGGAGTTTTATAGTTTCTGGTCTTACATTTAGATCTTTAATCCATTTTGAGTTTATTTTTGTGTGCGGTGTTAGAAAGTGATCTAGTTTCATTCTTCAGAGTGAAGTAAGCAAGAAAGAAAAACACCAATACAGTATACTAACACATATATATGGAATTTAGAAAGATGGCAATGACGACCCTGTATGCAAGACAGGAAAAAAGACATAGATGTGTATAACGGACTTTTGGACTCAGAGGGAGAGGGAGAGGGTGGGATGATTTGGGAGAATGGCATTCTAACATGTATACTATCATGTAAGAATTGAATCGCCAGTCTATGTCTGACGCAGGATACAGCATGCTTGGGGCTGGAGCATGGGGATGACCCACAGAGATGTTATGGGGAGGGAGGTGGGAGGGGGGTTCATGTTTGGGAATGCATGTAAGAATTAAAGATTTTAAAATTAAAAAACTAAAAAAAAAAAAAAAAAAAAAAAAACCAAAGAGGCACATAGAAAATGGCTGAAAAGGAAAGAAAGATAAGAAAAGAAATAAAGAATGAAAAGAAAGAAAGAAAACTCTGAGTACTAAATTCCATCACAAATGGCATGACAAGATAAATGTGGATTCTCAAACCACTTAATATTCTTAACAAACTTTGAAGATGTTCACAGCATCTTCAAGTTTTTGAAAAACTTTCCAGTCTCTGGAACACTCAATTTAGTTACTATTTCTGAGCTCATGTGAGATTTGACTGATTGGTTTCTCTAATTTCTTGTGTGGACAGGAAATTAATCAAAATTCCTGCTCAATTTACCCCAGTGTTTATTGAAGCACTATTTACAATAGCCAAGACAAGGAAGCAACCTAGATGTCCAACAACAGATGGAAGGATAAAGAAGATGTGTATATGTCTATATCTATATACATACATATATAATGAAATATTAATTAGCTCTATAAAAGCATGAATTTGAGTCAGTGTGTAATGAGGTGGATGAACCTATAGCCTGTTATGTACAGAGTGAAGTAAGTCAGAAAGAGAAAAAACAATCAATGTATATTAACATATATATGGGACCTAGAAAAATTGTAATGATTAACCCTATTTGCAGGAAAAGAATGGAGACAAAGATATAGAGAACAAACTTGTGGACACAGTGGGGGAAATGGTAGAGTGAGACAAATGGATAAAGTAGCATCAACATATATGCACAATCATGTGTAAAATGATAGCTTTTGAGAAGTTGCTATATGACACAGAGAGCCCAATTTGGCGCTTTGTGATGACTTAAAAGGGCGTGATGTCAGGAGGGGAGGGAGGGAGCTTCCAGAGGAAGGGATATGTATGATTATGGCTGAATTTTTAACAAAAGTGTTATATATATATATATATATATATATATATATATATGTACACACACATATATACTATAATTTTCTTGAAGAGATCTCTAGTCTTTCCCATTCTGTTGTTTTCCTCTATTTCTTTGCACTGATCACTTAGGAAGGCTTTCTTATCTCTCCTTGTTGTTCTTTGCAGCTCTGCATTCAGATAGGTATACTGTTAATTTTCATGTTTGCCTTTTGCCTCTCTTCTTTTCTCAGCTATTTGTAAGACCTCCTCAGACAACATTTTGCCTTTTTTCATTTCTTTTTCATGGATATGATTTTGATCACCACATCCTGTACAATGTTATGAACCTCCAACAATAGTTCTATCAGCTCTAATCCCTTGAGTATATTTGTCACATCCACCATATAACTGTAAGGGATTTTATTTAGCTTATATCTGAATGGCCTTGTAGTTTTCCCTATTTTCTTCAATTTAAGTCTGAATTTGGCAATGAGGAGTTCATGATCTGAGCCGCAGTCAGCTCCCAGTCTTCTTTTTGCTGACTGTATAGAGCTTCTCCATCTTCGGCTGCAAAGAATATAATCAATCTGAGTTCGGTATTGACTACCTGGTGATGTGCATGTAGAGTTGTCTCTTATGTTGTGGAAGAGGGTGTTTTCTATGACCACTGTGTTCCCCTAGTAAAACTCTGTTAGCCTTTACCTGCTTTATTTTGTTCTCCAAGGTCAAACTTGCCTGTTACTCTGGTAATCTCTTGATTTCCTACTTTTTCATTCCCATCCCCTATGATGAAAATGACATCTTTTTGTGGAATTAGTTATAAAAGGTCTTGTAAGTTTAAATACAACCATTCAACGTCAGCTTCTTCAGCATTAGTGGTTAGGGTGTATACTTGGATTACTGCGATATTGAAAGGTTTGCCTTAGAAACAGAGTTTATTCTGTTGTTTTTGAAATTGCACCCAATTACTGCATTTTGGACTCTTGTTGACTATAAGGACTACTTCACTTCTTCTAAGGGATTCTTGCCCACAGTAGTAAATATAATGGTCATTGGAATTAAATTTACCCATTCCAGTCATTTGTGTTCAGTTCAGTTCAGTTCAGTCGCTCAGTCTTATCTGACTCTTTGGGATCCCATGAATTGCAGCATGCCAGGTCTTCCTGTCCATCACTGTCCATCCTGTCCATTCCTGTCCATCCTGGAGTTTACTCAAACTCACATCCATCGAGTTGGTGATGCCATCCAGTTATCTCATCCCCTGTCATCCCCTTTTCCTCCTGTCCCCAATCCCTCCCAGGATCAGAGTCTTTTCCAATGAGTCAACTCTTCGCATTTGATGTTCATTCTTGCCATCTCCTGTTTGATCACTTCCAATTTACCTTGATTTATGCACCTAATATTCCAAGTTCCTATGCAAAATGCTTCTTTACAGTATCAGATTTTATTTTCACCACTAGACACACCAAAGTAGGATGTTTCCAAACATTGTTTCCACTTTGGCTCAACCTATTCATTTCCTCAGGGGTTATTTCTAAGATTCATGCTGTTTCTGCCAATAAAGGACAAAAATGATATGAACTTAACAGAAACAGAAGATATTAAGAAGTGGCAAGAATACACAGAATAAATATATGAAAAAGATCTTAATGACCTGGATAACCACAAGACTGGTCATTCACCTAGAGCCAGACATCCTGGACTCCAAAGTCAAGTGGACCTTATCAAGCATCAATACACACAAAACTAGTGGAGGTGATGGAATTCCAGGTGAACTATTTTAAATCCTAAAAGATGATGCTTTGAAATTGCTTCTCACAACATGCAGCAAATTTGGAAAACTCAGCAGTGGCCTCAAGCTTGGTAAAGGTCAGTTTTCACTTCAGTCCCAAAGAAAGGCAATGCCAAAAAATGTTCAAACTACTGTGCAATTTCACTCATTTTGACAGGGTAGAAAGGTAATGCTCAAAATTCTCCAAGCTAGGCTTCAACAGTACTTGAACTGAGAACTTCTGGATGTTCAAGCTGGATTTAGAAAAGTCAGAGGAACCAAAGATCAAATTGCCAGCTTCTGTTAGATCATAGAAAAAGTAAGAGAATTCCAGAATAGCATCTACTTCTGCCTCATTGACAATGCTAAAGGCTTTGACTGTGTGGATCACAACAAACTGTGAAAATTCTTGAAAAGATAGAAATACACAACCACCTGGCCTGCCTCCTGAGAAATCTGTATGCTGGACAAAAAGCAACAGTGGAACCAGACATAGAACAATGGAATGGTTTCAAGTTGGGAAAGGAGTACATCGAGATTGCGTATTGTTATCCTGCTTGTTTAACTTATATGCAGTGTACATCATGTGAAATTATTGGATGGATGAAGAACAAGCTGGAATCAAGTTTTCAGGGAGAAATATCAATAACCTCAGATTTTCAGATGACACCACCCTTATGACAGAAAGTAAAGAGGAACTAAAGAGCTTCTTGATGAAAGTTAAAGAGGAGAGTGTGAAAAACTAGCTTAAAACTCAACATTCAAAAAACAAAGATCGTGACATCTGGTCCCATCACTTCATGGCAAATAGATGCAGAAAAAATAAAAACAGTGACAGACTTTATTTTCTTGGACTCCAAAAATCACTGCAGACTTTGACTGCAACCATGAAATTAAAAAACACTTGCTCTTTGGAAGAAAAGCTATGACAAACCTAAACAGCATATTAAGAAACAGAGACATTACTTTGCCCACGAAGGTCTATAGAGTCAAAGCTATGGTTTTTCCAGTAGTCATGAATGGATGTGAGATTTGGACCATAAAGAAGGCTGAGTACTGGAGAATAGATGCTTTTGAACTGTGGTGTTGGAGAAGACTCTTGAGATTCCCTTGGACTGCAAGATCAAATCATTCAATCCTAAAGGAAATCAGTCCTGAATATTTATTGGAAAGATGATGCTGAAGCTGAAGCTCCAATATTTTGGCCTCCTGATGCAAAGAGGTAACTCATTGCAAAAGATTCTGATGCTGGGAAAGATTGAAGGCAGGAGGAGAAGTGGACGACAGAGAATGAGATAGTTGGATGCCATCACCAACTCTATGGACATGAATTTGAGCAAGTTCTGGGAGATGGTGAAGAACAGAGAAACCTGGCATGCTGCAATCCTTGGGGTCACAAAGAGTTTTACAGGACTGAGAGACTGAACAACAATATATACACTGCATTTTAAAAATACGTTTATCAGTTAATAACATTTGAGTTTTTTTGCTACATTTTAGCGTTTATGAATAATGCTGCTGTGAACATCCATGTAAAAGTCTTTGTGTCTCCATTTATCTTGGGAGTGAGATAGCTCCTTTTAAACCCTTGAGTTATTGTCAGACTGTTTACTACAGTGACTGCATTATTCTTATTACCAGAATATGAGATTTCTAATTTCTCTGTATAGTTATCAATATTTGACATTACTTGCCTTTGTCATTATAGCCATCTTATAATAACACCTCTTATGAGTTTTATTTCTATTTTCCTAATGGCTA
This sequence comes from Ovis canadensis, assembly GCF_042477335.2. Taxonomy (NCBI): domain Eukaryota; kingdom Metazoa; phylum Chordata; class Mammalia; order Artiodactyla; family Bovidae; genus Ovis; species Ovis canadensis. The sequence goes on along the minus strand of NC_091259.1, from coordinate 20,466,352 downwards.
ATGTTGTTGAGCATCTTTTCATATGATTATTGGTTATTTGTTTTTTGCTTTTATCTTTTGAAGAAATTTCTGTGTTGTTGGAGAGGATTTTTCTGTTTTGGCTGTTCATTGTGGTCTTATTATAGAGTTGTAAGTGTTCTTATGTGTGTTTTTTAATGTATACATATTATATATGTATATATAATGTGTATTATATATATTTTATATATTATAAAATGTGTATTCTATATGTATTTTAGCCATGGTTTTTATTTTTAATGTTGAAACTCAAATTATGTATTTTTCATTTTTTGACTGTGCTTTTTCTGTTACAATGAAGAAACCATTTTCTTGTCCAAGGCCACAAATATTTATGTTTTTTTCTGAGTTTTATATTTTTAGCTGTTATATTTTGGATTTTGAGCCACTTGGTTAATCTTCATGTATGATGTGAAACCCAAGTCCAATTTCATTCTTTGTCATGTGGATAACCAATTAGATCAACCTTATTCGTTGATTAAAATTTTTTATTCATATGAGTTGTTTAGAACCCTTGTCAAAAATCAATTAAGAGGTTTATTTTGGAACCCTCGAATCTATTCCATTCGTCTATACATCTATTGTTTGAACAGTGTCTCATGACTTGATACATATTAGTTATGGGTAACTTTGTACTAAGTTTTGAAATGAAGAAGTATGAATCCTATAGCCTTGTTCTTTTTCAGTATTATTTTGTCAATTCTAAATCCTTTGAATTTCTGCAGCAATTACAAGATCCTCTTTTTAAGTCTACAAAATATGAACCTGGGATTTTGACAATTGTTTCACTGAATCTGGGTACTATTGTCACAATAAGTCATCCAACCCATGAACATGGAGTGTGTTTATATTTATGTATTAGATTTTCATTAATTTTTCAACAATGTTTTATTAATTTATGAGTATTAGTTTTTGAATTCTTTAATTTATCACTGAATATTTCATTATATTTGCTACTGTTGTACATTGAGTGGTTTCTGTAATATCATATTAGGTTGTTCCTTGCTAGTGCGTAAAAACAGAAATTTTTGTATATATCAGTCTTACATGCTATAACCTTGCTGAAATTGTTTACTAGTTCTAATGGTATTGTAGTGGTTCCTCGTAGGTTTTATATGCAAGATCATGTCCTTTGGAAAAATAGATAGCTTTACTTTTTCTGTTTCAATCTGAATGCCATTTACCTTTCTTGCTCTATTGTCTTTATTAGAATGTTCAGTATAAAATCGAATAAACATGATGAGAGAAAACATACTTTGTTTTCCCTTGATTTTAGGGGAAAGCATGTTTTTTTTTTTAACCAGTCAACATCATGTTAGTTTTATATGTTATGGGATCTGATGTGCTAGCTTTTGTTAAGACATTATACTTCTACTTTTAGAGGATCTACATTTTGATCTGCAGTTTTCTTTTCTTGTTGAATCAGGGTACTACTGGGCTTGGAAAAATAATTGGGAGATGTTTCTTTCTCATTTATTTATTTATTTATTTATTTATTTATTTATTTATTGGAAGAGTTAGTGAAGAAACATGAAGAGTTTGATTCCTTAAATGTTTGGTAGAAATCATCATCAAAGTAATCTCAGATAAAGCTTTGGCTTTCTTTGTGTATAGTTTGTCTGTTTGTTTTCCTAATTACTAATTCAATACTTTATATGTTATCAATCTATTTGTGATTTCTGCTTCTTTATGAGTCATTAGAGATTATAAAGCTGAATGTCCTGTCCTTCCCAATTCAGTTCAGTTCAGTCGCTCAGTTGTGTCTGACTCTTTGCGACCCCATGAATTGCAGCACCCTAGGCCTCCCTGTCCATCACCATCTCCCGGAGTTCACACAAACTCATGTCCATCGAGTCAGTGATGCCATCCAGCCATCTCATCCTCTGTCGTCCCCTTCTCCTCCTGCCCCCAATCCCTCCCAACATCAGAGTCTTTTCCAATGAGTCAACTCTTCACATGAAGTGGCCAAAGTACTGGAGTTTCAGCGTCAGCATCATTCCCTCCAAAGAACACCCAGGGCTGATTTCCTCTAGAATGGACTGGTTGGATCGCCTTGCAGTCCAAGGGACTCTCAAGAGTCTCCTTCAACACCACAGTTTAAAAGCATCAATTCTTCTGCACTCAGCTTTCTTCACTGTCCAACTCTCACATCCGTACATGACCACAGGAAAAACTATAGCCTTGACTAGATGGACCTTAGTTGGCAAAGTAAGGTCTCTGGTTTTGAATATGCTATCTAGGTTGGTCATAACTTTCCTCCCAAGAAGTAAGTGTCTTTTAATTTTATGGCTGCAGTCACCATCTGCAGTGGTTTTGGAGCCCCCCCAAAATAAAGTCTGACACTGTTTCCACTGTTTTCCCATCTATTTCCTATGAAGTGATAGGACAGGATGCCATGATCTTCGTTTTCTGAATGTTGAGCTTTAAGCCAACTTTTTCACTGTCCACTTTCCCAAGAAGATACTGTATCCCTCCATATGAAACTGGCATTAAAACTGTGTTCTTGGTACTCCTAACTAGAGACAGTTTCTGTCGCATTAAGCTGGGAATGGGCAAGTGCGGGTAGAAGGTCATGGTTCAAGTGCTACACGGTTCTTACATAATTATCTGAGTTAATGAAAATGTTTAGTTTCTTGCTATATTGTACAAAAAGTTAAGGTATCTTCACTATATGCAATTTTTGAGTGAATGAAATAGTTTTCAAAGGTAACATAGAATACACACACAATATTAAGCACATACATAAATACATACTCTATCCTTATATAGCATGCACATATACACACAAAATGAGCCATTCAGTTAATTACTTTAAGAGTTTTGAATTTAGAAAATAAGCATATATTACCTCTATATATAAATTATTAGCCCTATATAAACAAATCAACATTAACTATAAAATTACTTAATAATTGAGTGCTTATCATCCATAATTATTGTGCTAAACATTTTATAATCAATATTCAATGAACCATCCTAAAATCTATTCTCTATATAACTATGTGCTTGATCTATATGAATTATGTATTCCTAGGATGTAACTAAAGCCAGGATAACACTTACCCTTCTGAAAGATAATATTTCCTACAGTTTTTACTTCCACAAATTCAAGTTGGGTTCAATACCTTGGAATTGAGGGTCATGACTGATTAATATGTATACCAAATGCTCAAAATTATTGAGCACTTAAGCATAAAGTTTCTTTTTAATCCACAAATAAGAGTAACTTTATTTGTTATTTCTAGTGAGTATTCAAATCAAGTTTTTTTTTTTTTTGGCCACTGCTAGTAATTAGTGAATGTTTTTATGTGTCACAAATCTGTCCTGGTTGTCATTTATCACATTAGATAGTCATTCTGATTTGGAATAGCATGGTTTTAGAGCCTTGCAAGTCATATCTTATGTCTTATAACTCATTTACCTAGTCTACTGCTAATATCATCTTAACTTTCATCTCTTAAGCATTTTTCCTTGATTTATTTAATATATTAAACAATACTCTGTATCTTTAAACAAATTATTCTGAAACCTTGAAAAACATAAGTAAACTGCCATGTAGAAAGAAAAAAGAAATATAGAATAAGATGCTTTATTAACGAATTCTAGCATTTACATATGTGAATTATTATTCTCTCATTAATCCAGTCTGCCATCATATTTCAGGGCCACAAACTAGGGTCATGTATTTATTTCCTCTGCCTGTAGTCTTTGTCCAGAGTCCCATCTGTTTCTTTAAACTAAAACATAAAATAATTTTTTCTTTACCTCTTAGTCTTAGCCTTCAATCCTATCAAATGGTGTTAGATGCCAAGTTGCAAAAATTCAAGAACCTTCTATAATATTATCTACAATATTTCAGTTCAACCATGACAGAATGTCTTCACTTAAGAATATTATTTTGGTTTTGTCTTTATCTGAACAAATGTCTTTAAACATACTTGAGGAGGAGTATGGAAAATTCTGTCTTATTTTAAATTCTTGTAATAATAAACAGATCTGTGGGAATAACAAATAAAAACACACAGACCATATTTTTGCAACCCTAAGAATCTAAATATTAAGGTACCTGCAAGTTGGAAAAAAAAAGAAAACTCTTTTCAATAGAGTTCTCAACCGAACTTCAAATTGGAGACTCTATGAAAACTTTGGGGACATTAGACAGAACATAGACGTAGTGAGTGACAGTAGAAGAAAATAAAATAGTAAGTACAAAACAAATGAGTGAATGTTTATACCTAGTAAGAAATAGCTTAAGGTTGAAGGAGACTAGAAACATAATCTTTGGCAAAGCATGGATTTGGAGTATAATCAAATAGAAAAAGGTGAGATTAACTTGGAGACAAAGTATTAAAGGGAAGGACAGGGATGAGGGTAAAAGTAAGAATTTTGAAGAGATAAAAAGGAAATATGATTAACTCCACTTCTCCCACCAAATATCTTCAATTAAAGAAAATCTACTTCCTTTATCAAGAGAAGATGGCACTTGTAAACTATGAACAGCTAAAATATAAGGGATAAAAAGCAAATAAATGTCTTACAAAGCTACTTTAAGGAAAAAAAAACATAAAAATGTGAATCAAAATATTACAGTTGCTCATTGTTTCCTCAAAAATAAATATTAATGAGAAGAAAATAGTAATACTACACTTCAAATGAAATTAAATTTTGTCAGGAAAGTCTTTCAGTATCTGAAAATATGCCATGAGCTAGAAATTTAAAAATTAAAACAGTAGTGGACAAAACTATGAAGAAATTAATGGTAGCTGATTAAACTCAGGAAAGAAATATAAGAAAGACAAAATTTTACCATAAATAAAGATTATATTACAATATGTTCAAGGAGAAATGTATTTGTATGAAAATTTAATAAGAAATATTAAAGAAATTTTAGAATTTCAAAAAATTATTTATTTTTGTATTGAAAGATAATTGTTTTACAGAATTCTGTTGTTTTCTGTTAAATCTCAACGTTAGTCAGCCATAGTACACATATATCCCCTCCCTTTTGAAACTTCCCCCCATCTTCCTCCCTATCCCACCCCTCTAGGCTGATACAGAGCCCTGTTTGAGTTTCCTGAGCCATACAGCAAATTCCCATTGGCTATCTATTTTACATGTATGCAGGTCAGGAAGCAGCAGTGAGAACTGGACATGGAACAACAGACTGGTTCCAAATAGGAAAAGGAGTAAGCCAAGGCTGTATATTGTCACCCTGCTCATTTAACCTATATGCAGAGTGCATCATGAGAAACTCTAGGCTGGAGGAAGCACAAGCTGAAATCAACATTGCCAGGAGAAATATCAATAACCTCAGATATGCAGATGACACCACCCTTATGGCAGAAAGTGAAGAAGAACTAAAGAGCCTCTTGATGAAAGTGAAAGAGGAGCATGAAAAAGTTGGCTTAACGCTCAAATTTCAGAAAACGAAGATCATGGCATCTGGTCCCATCACTTCATGGCAAATAGATGGGGAAACAGCGGACACAATGGCTGGCTTTATTTTTCTGGGCTCCAAAATCACTGCAGATGTTAATTGCAGCCATGAAATTAAAAGATGCTTACTCCTTGGAAGGAAAGTTATGACCAACATAGACAGCATATGAAAAAGCATACACATTACTTTGCCAACAAAGGTCAGTCTAGTCAAGGCTATGGTTTTTCCAGTGGTCACATGTGGATGTGAGAGTTGGATTATAAAGAAGACCGAGTGCGAAGAATTGATGCTTCTGAACTGTGGTGTTGAAGGAGACTCTTAAGAGTCCCTTGGACTGCAAGGAGATCCAACCAGTCCATCCTGAAAGAGACCAGTCCTGGGTGTTCATTGGAGGGACTGATTCTAAAGCTGAAACTCCAATATTTTGCTCACCTGATGAGAAGAGCTGACTTATTTTAAAAGACCCTGATGCTGGCAAAGATTGAGGGCAGGAGAAGAAGGAGACGACAGAGGATGAGGTGGTTGGATGGCATCACTGACTCAATGGACATGGGTTTGGGTGGACTCGGAGTTGGTGATGGACAGGGAGGCCTGGCATATTGTGGTTCATGGGGTCACAAAGAGTTGGACACCACTAAGCAACTGAAATGAACTGAACTGAACTGAATAAAAATAATTCAAGAAAGAAGTACAGTAAAGAAGAGTACAGAAAGGAGATCTAACACGTGAATATTGGAGTGCTTAAGTGAAAGTTGGAGCTTCCCTGGTGGCTCAGAGGTAAAGCATCTGCCTGCAATGAGGGTGATCTTGGTTCGATCCCTGGATCTGGAAGATCCCCTGGAGAAGGAAATGGCAACTCACTCCAGTATTCTTGCCTGGAGAATCCCATGGACAGAGAAGCCTGGTAGGCTACAGTCCACGGGGTCACAAAGACTTGGGCACAACTGAGCGACTTCACATTCACTAAGTGAAAGTCACTCAGTTGTGTTTGACTCTTTGAGACTCCATGGACTATGCAGTCCATGGAATTCTCCAGGCCAGAATTATGTAGTGGGGAACTTTTCCCTTCACCAGGGGATCTTCCTAACCAAAGGGTCGAACCCAGTCTCCAGCATTACAGGCAGATTCTTTACCAGCTGAGACACAAAAGAAGCCCAAGAATACTGGAGTGCATAGCCTATCCCTTTTCCAGTGGATCTTCCTGATCCAGGAATCAAATCAGGGTCTTTTGCATTGCAGGTGAATTCTTTACCAACTGAGCTATCAGGGAAGCCCAAGTGCTTAAAGAGACAATCAGAACTGGACTGATTATCCAGGACAATGAAAAGTATTAAAGTAATCCAAGAATATTTCTAGTAATAAGAGATTTGAAAGCATATCTTGATAAGGCTTGATAGAACCTGATAATATTGATCAGAATAAATAAGTCTGAGAAACACATAGATTAAACTATTAAAATTAGAATATTAAAAAAAAGTCTTAGGACCTCCAGATAGTAAGATCAATTCCCTTACAAAGAAAGAGACTTACTTTTCTCTAAAAAGAGTATGAATTAAGCAATAGGAAAGCAACTGTCAATAAATTTAAAGAAAGAAAAGAAGAGCCAGGGATTTTATATCAAGTCAAGCTGTCCAGCAAATATTAAATACATAGAAAATCTGTTTGCAACATTCAATAACTCCAGAGTATTCTCTGCAAGCATGCTGTTCCTGAGGATTCCAGTGGATTGTGTATCTTCTAACCATAGATGCCAGTAGAAACTGATAAAAATTGACTGTTTGATCTTTTATTATTTTAAAAAGTAGAAGCAAGACTCAATTTAAGATAGTAACATAGGTAACCTAATATCATGTAAACATTATAAGGTTTGACAAATAGAAAAAAAAGAAGACAAATAAAAATCAGAGAAGGGAAAGAGAAAGGGATATGACTTTCAGTCAAATCATTCCATCAAATGAAATCATTTTGTCAAGTGAAATGACTTTCAGTCAAATCATTGACTGCTGAACAGGTAATGCATAGGAGCCAAAAACATCATTCAGGACTAGAGAGACCCTTGATGAAGGTGAAAGAGGGAATGAAAAAGCTGGCTTAAAACTCAACATTCTGAAAATTAAGATCATGGCATCCAGTCCCATTACTTCATGGCAAATAGATTAGGAAACAATGGAAACAATGACAGGTTTTACTTTCTTGGGCTCCAAAATCACTGCAGATGGTGACTGCAGCCATGATGGTGACTGCTCCTTGCAATAAAAGCTATGAAAAATATAGACAGCATATTAAAAAGCAGAGATATTACTTTGCTGATGAATGTTGGAATAGCCAAAGCTATGGTTTTTCCAGTTCTCACACATGGATGTGAGCTGAAGAATTGATGCCTTCAAACTGTGATGTTTGAGAAGACTCCAGAGAGTCCCTTGGACTACAACAAGATCAAACCAGGCAACCTTAAAGGACATCAATCCTGAATATTCACTGGGAGGGTTGATACTGAAGCTGAAGCTCCCATACTTTGGCTACCTAATGGGAAGAGCCAACTCATTGGAAAAGACCCAGATGCTGGGAAATTTGAAGGCAGGTGTATAAGGGGATGACAGAGGAACAGATGGTTGGATGATATCACCGAATGAATGGACATGAGTTTGAGCAAGTTCCAGGAGACAGTGAAGGACAGGGATGCCTGGCATGTTGCAGTCCATGGGGTCACAAAGAGTTGGACAAAACTGAGCAACTGAACAGCAGACAAAATAATAAAATATTAAAAGTCACTGTGAATAAACCACTACTATCAATGTATTAGATTACCAAAATTGAAAAAAAATCATTATTTATATAGCAAAGAATGTATAAAATAAATAGTCTTTTAGGAATTTCCTTTTACCTAAAAGTTTTTATTGTCTGTTCAGTTCAGTTCAGTTGCTCAGTCCTGTCCAACTCTTTGCGACCCCATGGACTGCAGCACTCCAGGTTTCCCCATCCATCATCAACTCCTGGAGCTTGCTCAAACTCATGTCCATCGAGTTGGTGATGCCACCCAACCATCTCATCTTCTGTCATCCCAATCTCCTTCTGCCTTCAATCTTTCCCAACATCATGGTCTTTTCCAATTAGTCAGTTCTTCACATCAGGTGGCCAAAATATTGGAGCTTCAGCTTTAGCAATCATTTTTCCATTGAATATTTAGGGCTGATTTCCTTCAGAACTGACTGGTTCTATCTCCTTGCTGTCCAAGGGACTCTCAAGATTCTCCAACACCATAGTTCAAAAGTATCAATTCTTTGGTACTCAGCTTTCTTTATGGTCCAAATTTTGCATCCATACCTGACTACGGTAAACCCACAGCTTTGACAAGATGGACCTTTGCTGGCAAAGTAATGTACCTGCTTTTTAATATGCTGTCCAGGTTGGTCATAGCTTTTCTTCCAAGGAGAAAGTGTCTTTTAATTTCATGACTATAATAATCATCTGCGGTAATTTTGGAACCCAAGAAAATAAAGTCTGTCACTGTTTCCATTATTCTCCATCTATTTCCCCTGGAGTGATGGGACTGGATGCCATGATGTTAGTTTTTTGAATGTTGAGGTTTAAGCCAGCTTTTTCACTCCCCTCTTTCACTTTCACCAAGAGGTTCTTTTTAGTTCCTCTTCACTTTCTGTCATAAGGGCGGTGTCATCTCCATATCTGAGGTTATTGATATTTCTCTGGCAGTCTTGATTCCAGCTTGTGCTTCATCCAGCCCAGCGTTTCTCATGATGTACTCTGCATATAAGCTAAATAAGCATGGTGACATTACACAGCCTTGACATACTCCTTTAACAATTTGGAACCAGTCTATTGTTCCTTGTTCAGTTCTAACTGTTACTTCTGACCTGCATACAGATTTCTCAGGAGGCAGGTGAGGTATTCTGGTATTCTCAGCTCTCTAAGAATTTTCCACAGTTTGTTGTGATCCACACAGTCAAGGCTTTGGCATAATCAATAGAGCAGAAGTATATGTTTTTTTCCTGGAATTCTGCTTTGTCTATGATTCAATGGATGTTGGCAATTTGATCTCTAGTTCTTCTGCCTTTTCTAAGTCCTTTTTGAACATTTGCAAGTTCATGGTTCAGGTACTGTTGAAGCTTGGCTTGAAGAATTTTGAGCATTACCTTGCTAGTGTGTGAGATGAGTGCTGTCTTGCGGCAGGTTGAACATTCTTTGGTATTTCCCTTCTTTGGGATTCAAACCAAAACTGACCTTTTCCATTCCTGTGAGCACTGCTGAGTTTTCCAGATTTGCTGACATATTTGGTGCAGCATTTTGACAGCATGATCTTTTAGCATTTGAAATAGCTCAACTGGAATTGTATCACCTCCACTAGATTCGTTCATAGTGATGCTTTCTAAGCACACTTGATTTCGCATTCCAGGATGTCTAGCTCTAGGTGAGTGATCACACTATCGTGGTTATCTAGTTCTTTGGGGGGTATTCTTGCTATCTCTTCTTTTTTAAAATAAATATAAATTTATTTATTTTTAAATTTTTTTTAAAAGAAGAAGATTGATTGGAGGATAATTACTTTACAATATTATATTGGTTTTGCCATACATCAACATGAATCCGCCATGGGTGCACACGTGTTCCCCATCCTGAACTCCCCTCCCACCTCCATCCTCATCCTATCCCTCTAGGTCATCCCAGTGCACCAGCCCCGAGCACCCTGTATCATGCATTAAACCTGGACTGGCAATTCTTTTCACATATTATACTATACATGTTTCAATGCCATTCTCCCAAATCATCCCACCCTCTCCCTCTCCCACAGAGTCCAAAAGACTCTTCTATACATCTGTGTTTCTTTTGCTGTCTCGCATACAGGGTTATCCTTACCATCTTTCAAAATTCCATATGTATGTGTTAGTATGCTGTATTGATGTTTTTCTTTCTGGCTTAATTCACATTGTGTAATAGGCTCCAGTTTCATCCACTTCATTAGAACAGATTCAAATGCATTTTTTTTTAATGGCTGAGTAATACTCCATTGTGTACTATCTCTTCTTAATGTCTTCTGCTTCTGTTAGGTCCTTACCATATCTGTCCTTTATTGTGCCCATTCTTTCATGAAATGTTCCCTTGGTATCTCTAATCTTCTTGAAGAGATCTTTGCTGCTGCTGCTGCTGCTGCTAAGTTGCTTCAGTCGTGTCTGACTCTGCGACCCCATAGACGGCAGCCCACCAGGCTCCCCTGTCCCTGGGATTTTCCAGGCAAGAACACTGGAGTGGGTTGCCATTTCCTTCTCCAATGCATGAAAGTGAAAAGTGAAAATGAAGTCGCTCAGTTGTGTCCGACTCTTAGCGACCCCATGGACTGCAGCCCACCAGGTTCCTCCATCCATGGAATTTTCCAGGTAAGAGTACTGGAATGGGGTGCCATTGCCTTCTCCAGAAGAGATCTCTAGTCTTCCCCATTGTATTGTTTTCCTCTATATCACTGAGGAAGATTTTGTTATCTCTCCTTGCTCTTCTTTCTGTCTATTCAAATGGGCATATCTTTCCTTTTTTCCCTTGCCTTTCTCTTTTCTTCATTTCTCAGCTATTTGTAAGGCCTTCTCAAACAAACATTTTGCCTTTTTGCATTTCTTTTTCTTGGGAATGGTCTTGATCACTGGCTCCTGTACAATGTGATGAACCTCCATCCATAGTTTTTCAGGCACTCTGACTATCAGATCTAATCCCTTGAATCTATTTTGTCACTTCCACTGTGTAATCGTAAGGGATTTGATTTATGTCACACCTGAATGATCTAGTGGTTTTCCCTACTTTCTTCAATTTAAGTCTGAATTTAGCAATAAGAAGTTCATGATCTGAGCCACAGCCAGTTCCCAGTCTGTTGTTGTTGTTGTTGTTGCTGGTTGTTTAGAGCTTCTCCATCTTCAGCTGCAAAGCATATAGTCAATCTGATTTCAGCATTGACCAACTGGATGTGGGTGTGTAGATTTGTCTTTAGCATTGTGGAAGAGGGTGTTTGCTGTGATCTGGGCATTCTCTTGCCAAACCCTGTTAGCCTTTGCCCTGCTTCATTTTGTACTCCAAGGCCAAATTTGCCTTTTACTCCAGGTATCTCTTGACTTCCTGTATTTGCATTCCAGTCCCTTATAATGAAGAGGACATCTTTTTTGGATGTTAGTTATAGAAGGGCTTGTAGGCCTTCATACGACTATTCAATTTCAGCTTTCCAGCATTACTGGTTTGGGCATAGATTTGGATTACTGTGATATTGAATGATTTGCCTGGAAAATGAACATCTGATGATCATCTGTCGTTTTTGAGATTGCACTCAAGTACTTCACTTTGGATTCTTTTGTTGGCTATGAGGACTCTTCCATTTCTCCTAAGGGATTCTTGCCCACAGTAGTAGACATTCTGGTTATCTGAATTAAATATGCCCATTCCAGTCCATTTTAGTTCACTGATTCCTAAAATGTCAATGTTCACTCTTGCCATCTCCTGTCTGACCACTTTTAATTTACCTTAATACATGGACCTAACATTCCAGGTTCCTATGCAATATTGCTTTTTACAGCATTAGACTTAACTTCCATCACAGTCACATCCACAACTGTGTTGTTTTTGCTTTAGCTCTGCCTCTTCAGTCTTTATGGAATTATTTGTCCACTCTTCTGCAGTAGCATATTGGGTAGCTACAGACCTGAGGAGTTCATCTTTTTGTGTCATATGTTTTTGTCTTTTCATGCTGTTCATGTGTTGTAGGGTTGAACAAATGAGTAAATTGGTTAACATTTTGGGGAGCTGCATTAAAAAAAAAACTACACAATAGATTATAAAACTCATCACTCAGTTTGAGAATTCCTGCTGAACATAATAGGATGAGCGAAAAGATAATAAAAAATGAAATCTTTCCCAGTATTCAGTGATACCAAGCTTCATTTGAAAGAGGACTGAGCAGTAACCACTGAATTTTTTAAAGAAAAGTTCACTAAGAGAAATGACTTATTTAATCAAACTTGTTTGTATACTGTTGGGAAGTGAATAATTAGAGACAATAATTGAAGAATACATGTATTAGAAATTGACAGTGAGAAAAAAATTAGACAGTAATACTATTTTTTCATTTTTGTAGTTTTGTTATATTGTTTTATGTTTCTATTTTGTTCTGGTTTAGCATATCTCAGGTGTATTAACTATAGTAAAGTAACGAAACAGGAGTTTTTGCTTCATACTTGAGTCAGAATTCTGGTGGGGAATTGTCCTGTCCTCAGTATGGCTTATATTATTGATAGCAATTAAGGTGAATAAAAAGAAAAAGAAATAACATTCCAGAAGACTATACAAATCAAATGGAGAAGAGATGGAGACCATGGAAATAACAATCTTGACACAATGGTCCTAGGTAGTCAACGGTAATTTTTTAGAGGTTCTAAGAATTATTTGAAAGAAAAGCTCACTCATTGGCCATTAGTGAGCATGCATCAATATGGAGCAGTGATTGATTGAAGATAATTTTATTCCAGTGTGATTTCCAAGTTAAGCTGATCACTGTATACTGGATGCTGCACCATGCAGGAATATTATACTCACAAGCATACAAAAATTTCAGGCCTTTCAATGGAGAGTAACTCATGTAAAATTTCAGGCTTATTGACTATTCTCTTATGACATCCATTACATATGTATTTTCAGGTACATAAAATTCAGCCATTAAGTATCTCTTATCAATGCTCCCTAGGCATCAAACTTCTTCTTTACATTTTCATCTTTACATGAATAATCAGGGATATTGTTGTTTTAAATTTGTGACTTTGAACCTTTTTATATGTTGGTATGATCACCTAGGGCTTCCCTGGTGGCTCAGAGGTTAAAGAGTCTGCCTGCAATGCAGGAGACCTGGGTTCGATCCCTGGGTTGGGAAGATCCCCTGGAGAAGGAAATGGTAACCCACTCCAGTATTCTTGCCTGGAGAATCCCATGGACAGAGAATCCTGGTGGGCTACAGTCCACGGGGTCGCAAAGAGTTGGACACAACTGAGCGACTTCACCTAGGGGCTTCCTAGTTGGAACAATGGGTAAAGAGTCTGCCTGCAATTCAGGACACAGGCAGATGCAAGTTTGATCCCTGGGATCCCCTGGAAAATGGCATGAAAACTCATTCCATTATTCTTGCTTGGAGAATCCCATGGACATAGGATCCTGGTGGGCTACAGTCCATAGGGTCACAAAGGGTTGGTGGTGACTAAAGCGACTGAACACAGTTACACATGATTGCCTAGAATGTCTTCCCTTTCTTCTTACCCTGGAAAACTCCTACTCATTCTTTAAGTCCTAACCCTAGCATACTATAAGTCCCAACTCTAGCATACTATAAGTCCCATGCTATAAGTCCACCTCTGCTGTTAAGTCGTTTCAGTCGTGTCAGACTCTGTTCGACCCCATAGATGGCAGCCCACCAGTCTCCTCTGTCCCTCGGATTCTCCAGGCAAGAATACTGGAGGGGGTTTCCATTTCCTTCTCCAATGCATGACAGTGAAAATTAAAAGTGAAATCATTCAGTCGTGTCCGACTCTTCGCGACCCAGTGAACTGCAGCCTACCAGGTTCCTCCATCCATGGGATTTTCCAGGCAAGAGTACTGGAGTTGGGGTGCCATTACCTTCTCCGAACTCTATCTTTGGTATGCTATAAATCCCATGCTATAAGCCCATCTACAGAGAGGCTCTCTCTAACTTCCAAATAACTCATGAGTTATTTTGTGATTTATCTGTTTAGATAATTTTGTGTTTTACTAAATTGTGAGCTCCTTTGTTAGAGATAGTATTTGGTTCAAAACCTTTAATACTTAAAACTTAACTGATGAATGAATGGATTATGGATGTATAAAAAAGGGGGGGATAATAAACTTAGAAGCAGTGAGTAGGTCTATTCTCAGTCCAGTTCTCTCATATTTACAACTCTTGTATAACTGTTGCTAATACCCTGGTGGCTCAATGATAATCCTGCCAATGTAGGATACGTGAGTTTGATCCATGGGTTGGGAAGATCCCCTGGAGAATGAATGATAACCCATTCCAGGATTCTTGCCTGGGAAATCCCATGGAGAGAGGAGCTGGTAGGCTACAGTCCATGGGATCGGAAAAGAATCAAACATTACTTAGTGAATAAACAACAGTAACAATGATATATCCTCTAACTTCACTTTCTGTTCTTCACTGATCAAGGCTGCTGTTTTCTGTGCATCTATCATGCAGTGGAGGCAGCTCACTCTATTTCTTTTTTATCCTTATCCATCATGAATTATGAAAAACCTGGAGCACTTATTGCAAATATATGAGAATAACCCACATAGTGCTGGTCATGGAGTTTTTAAATAGAGATAGTATTAGTTGATACTTGAATTCGCTTTACTTTTTATTCATATGTAGTTACAAATAAGTATTATTCCTCATAGTATGTGTTTATATACTCTTGCTTGTCAATTTAGTAAGAAAAAAATTCTAGACAGCCTGAAATCTATTTGAATATGATTAACAAGCTTCCCCTGTTCCATCATGGGCATCCTCATAAACTATATTCCTTAGAGAACTCATTGTAATAGGGTTTAGTTATAACTATTACTTGCAAATCCTTCCCCCCACACACACACAAAGCACCTAGTACTTTTAAATCAATGAGAAATAAATTCTATGTAAAATAAAATTATTGTCATTCTGATTTAGTTTAGTCCCTGGATTTAGGGACAAAACTAGATTCAGCACATATATTTAGCCTCCTGCAAATAGCATGAGCCTGGCAACAGAAATTATAAAATAAAAGTTTCCTGCCTACAAGCAACTGTAGTCAAATGTTAACAAGGATCCCTGATTCCATAAATAAGCGTTTCCTTACCAGTGGCAGAATTTCTAGTAGACTCCTGCTGTGTAAGCTAGAAGGATTCAAGCTGAGCTTTTTTTTTTTTTTTTCCTTAGTGGCAAGTTGCCCTTAGATAAATTACACTGATGACTAAGTAAAACCCAGGTAATATGAGACTAGAGTATAGCTAACGTTCTTCATGTCATGCATCATTATCAGACTCAATGAAGCAAAGTTTTGGAAATCAAAGAATAAACCTTGTCCTCACTGCATTTTGCTGTGTTGAAAATTTTAACTGCTGGTTAGTCTATTTTTAACTTATTTAAGTGGAGCCAACTTCTTTCTGCCTCAGAAGGTGCTGAGCTGAGAAGTGGCTGCATGGTTTGTATGGCCTATCATCTAAGGACTCAGTGCCCTAGATTTCCTAGGGCAGACCCTGTATTCAGTACTCACAAGTTTACGACCTGATTTGTATTCCCTGACTTCTTTGGAAATTATTTAAAACTAATCTTGTTGGAGAGATAATTCATATTAGGTTATACTAGATTGAAAAGTTTGATGAAGAAGAGGAATTTAGACCTAAAATGATAGGTTATAAATAGTCAAAAATCTAGTAGCTGTTTATAGCCTATCAATCTTATGAGGTATAAATTCCTCTTTTTATTCAACTGTTTCAATTATAAGCACATTATCAAATATTTAACATAAAGAGTAAATTATTCAATATTGCCTCTTTTGGATTAATTGTGGAGTTGTGGTGTTATTAAGATGTTATTAGGGCTAAAATATTATCTGCTTCTTTGACCAGTCATCTGTCTTTAGAGCATCTAAACCTTATGTAAGTTGTACAAATTTGCCCATGGTCCAAGACCACTTACAGTCCCTTAGTCTTTATTTGGAGGAATTGTTTTAGATTTTAGAGTGGTGTCAGGCACAGTGCAGTCTCTCAGTAAATATTTGGGTAATAAATAAGTAAATGAATGATACTTTCATGAACACTGGATCCAAAAAGTCGGGATATCAATGCAAAATTATCACCTCTAAAGTGCATGGGGTATGCAGACTTGCTTTAATAAAAAGAACATAAAAATTTACAAATTAAATTGATAAAAGTCACATACTTATAAATGGAAATAAGGTGCTCAGGATATTGGCTATAAGGTTTTTAATGTAAAATCTAATTTTTTCCGGGACTCCTCAAAATCCTAACATACTTACCATCTTGCTTATTACTCTTTACCTTTCTTGTCAATGTTACTTTCTCATGATTACTTTGATGAAGCCTCTTCCTCTGCAGACTAAATTATCTATTCTTGAATAAGTCTTTACTTCTTTTTCATCATTGCTCATGCTATTTTTTCTTGTTGAAATGCCTTTCCACTAATAGTTTCAATCTAACAGGTTCCTCTAGAATCAGTTCTGGTCCAATCTTTCCAATGATTCTTTTTTTTTTTTTTTTTCTTACTTCCACATACCAGAGGTCATTCTGTATTTTCAGTCTTATTCATGTGGCCTTAATAATCTGTATTTTCAGTCTTATTCATGTGGCCTTAATATATGTAATTCACTTTTATTTGTTTTTAATAGCTTCTATTATAATAAGTGGGGGTATTTGTCTGTCCTTATTTCATTCCTTCAATAGATATTTTTCAAGTTAGGTACTTTTATAGGCATAGCATTGAACAAAATAAATAAAGCTCTGACTGTAAAGTTTATATTTCACTTGTTGCTTTAAATGTTAACATTTTTCTATACATAAAACCAACATTAAAGTAGTGATTGATTGCTATAATAATGTAACATATGTGCATTTCATTGCAACTTCTTTAGATAATAATCACTTCAGAATAGTTGGTATACAGAAGGTTAGACTCAGCATCTTGAAAGCATCCTTACTGTGAGATCTACCCAGGCATAAAATAAGCTCTCAAGGCAGCTTAGAGAGCTCCCTTGTGAAGTCTTCTTTGAAATGTTTCAGGCAAACAGCTCAAAAGTGCCTTTTAGGGAGCAATTCTGCTTTGGTGGTTAATGACCTAACAAGAGGAATGATATTCTGTCAGTCTTTGAAACACAGCTTAATGATCTACCAGTTTGAAGGCAGAGGTCATCTATTTTACTATTGAATACCTAGAGGTTAACTTTATTTTGGGGGGCTTCAAAATCATTGCAGATGGTGATTGCAAGCATGAAATTAAAAGACGCTTGCTCCTTGGAAGAAATGTTATGACCAACCTAGACAGCATATTAAAAAGCAGAGACATTACTTGGCCAACAAAGATCTGTCTAGTCAAGGCTATGGTTTTTCCTGTAGTCATGTATAGATGTGAGAACTGGACTATTAAAAAAAGCTGAGTGCCAAAGAACTGATGCTTTTGAACTGTGGTGTTGGAGAAGATTCTGAGAGTCCCTTGGACAGCAAGGAGATCCAGCCAGTCCATACTAAAGGAAATCAGTCCTGAATATTCATTGGAAAGACTGATGCTGAAACTGAAACTCCAAAACTTTGGCTACCTGATATGAAGAACTGACTTGTTGGAAAAGACCTTATTGCTAGGAAAGATTGAAGGTGGAAGGAGAGGGGTGTGATGGAGGATGAAGTGGTTGGATGGCATCACCGACTCAATGGACATGAGTTTGAGTAAGCTCCGGGAGTTGGCGATGGACAGGGCAGCCTGGAGTGCTGCAGTCCATGCGGTTGCAAAGAGTTGGACAAGACTGAGCAACTGAACTGAACTGAATTGAACTGAACCTAGAGGTAAACAGAGTGTTTTGCACACAGTACATGCTCAATAAATATGTGCTGACGAAGTTAAATTTCCTAAATATTTCTCCTATCATTTGTTCATTGGAATATTAAATGTAGAACAAGGTTAACAAAGATTAGAATCTTTCAGTTCAGTTCAGTTGCTCTTTGAGACGAGATGAATCGCACCATGCCAGGCCTCCCTGTCCATCATCAACTCCTGGAGTTCACTCAAACTCAAGTCCATCGAGTCGGTGATGCCATCCAGCCATCTCATCCTCTGTCATCCTCTTTTCCTCCTGTCCCCAATCCCTCCCATCATTAGACTCTTTTCCAATGAGTCAACTCTTCTTATGAGATGGCCAAGGTACCGGAGTTTCATCTTTAGCATCAGTCCTTCCAAAGAATACCCAGGGGTGATCTCCTTTAAATGGACTGGTTGCATCTCCTTTCAGTCCACGGGACTCTCAGGAGTCTTCTCCAACACCACAGTTCAAAAGCATCAATTCTTTGGTGCTCAGCCTTCTTCACAGTCCAACTCTCACATCCATACATGACCACCTGAAAAACCATAGCCTTGACTAGACAGACCTTTGTTGGCAAAGTAATGTCTCTGCTTTTCAATATGCTATCTAGGTTGGTCATACCTTTTCTTCCAAGGAGCAAGCGTCTTCTATTTTATTTTTTTCCTCTGTTTACTTCTAGAGCTTTTAATTATTTTTTAAAAATATAAATTAATTTATTTTAATTG
Organism: Ovis canadensis; assembly: GCF_042477335.2. NCBI lineage: Eukaryota > Metazoa > Chordata > Mammalia > Artiodactyla > Bovidae > Ovis > Ovis canadensis. Next base: position 20,447,558 of record NC_091259.1, on the reverse strand, counting down.
GAGGTTAATTACTTTACAATATTGTATTGGTTTTGTGATACATCAACATGAATCTGCCACAGATATACACGTATTCCCCATCCTGAACCCCCTCTCTCTTCCCTCCCTGTACCATCCCTCTGGGTCCTCTCATTTCTGCAGCCCCAAGCATCCTGTATCCTGCATTGAACCTGGACTGGCAATTCATTTCACATATGATATTATACATGTTTCAATGCCATTCTCCCAAATCATCCCACCCTCTCCCTCTTCCACAGAGTCCAAAAACTGTTCTATACATCTTTGTCTCTTTTGCTGTCTCACATACAGGGCTATCGTTACCATCTTTCTAAATTCCATATATATGCATTAGTATACTGTATTGGTGTTTTTCTTTCTGGCTTACTTCACTCTGTACAATAGGCTCCAGTTTCATCCACCTCATTAAAACTGATTCAAATGTATTCCTTTTAATGGCTGAGTAATACTCCATTGTGTATATGTACCACTGCTTTCTTATCCATTCATCTGATGATGGACATCTAAGTTGCTTCCATGTCCTGGCTATTATAAACAGTGATGCGATGAACATTGGGGTACATATGTCTCTTTCAATTCTGGTTTCCTTGGTGTGTAGGCCCAGAAGTGGGATTGTTGGGTCATAAGGCAGCTCTATTTCCAGTTTTCTAAGGAATCTCCACACTGTTCTCCATAGTGGCTGTACTAGTTTGCATTCCCACCAACAGTGTAAGAGGGTTCCCATTTCTCCTCACCTTCTCCAGCATTCATTATTTGTAGACTTTTGGATTGCAGTCATTCTGACTGGCATGAAATGGTACCTCATTGTGGTTTTGATTTGCATTTCTCTGATGAGTGATGTTGAGCATCTTTTCATGTGTTTGTTAGCCATCTGTATGTCTTCCTTGGAGAAATATCTGTTTAATTCTTTGGCTCATTTTTTGATTGGGTCATTTATTTTTCTGGAATTGAGCTTCAAGAGCTGCTTGTGTATTTTTGAGATTAATCCTTTGTCAGTTGCTTCATTTGCTATTATTTTCTCCCATTCTGAAGGGTGTCTCTTCACCTCGCTTATAGTTTCCTTTGTTGTGCAGAAGCTTTTAATTTTAATTAGTTCCCATTTGTCTGTTTTTGTTTTTATTTCCAATATTCTTGGAGGTGGTACATAGAGGATCCTACTGTAATTTATGTTGGAGCGTATTTTGCCTATATTCTCCTTTAGGAGTTTTATAGTTTCAGGTCTTACATTTAAATTTTTAATCCATTTTGTGTTTATTTTTGTGTATGGTGTTAGAAAGTGTTCTAGTTTCATTCTTTTACAAGTCGTTGACCAATTTTCCCAGCACCAGTTGTTAAAGACCCTCCACCAGAAAATTACTAGAGCTAATCAATGAATATAGTAAAGTTGCAGGATATAAAATCAACACATAGAAATCCCTTGCATTCCTATATGCTAATAATGAGAAAATAGAAAGAGAAATTGAGGAAACAATTCCATTCACCATTGTAACAAAAAGAATAAAATGCTTAGGAATATATCTACCTAAAAAAACTAAAGACCTATATATAAAAAACTATAAAACACTGGTGAAAGAAATCAAAGATGACACTAATAGATAGAGAAATATACTGTGTTCATGGATTGGAAGAATCTTTATAGTGAAAATGAGTATACAACCCAAAGCAATCTATAGATTCAATGCAATCCCTATCAAGCTACCAATGATATTTTTCACAGAGCTAGAACCAATAATTTCACAATTTGTATGGAAATAAAGAAACCTCGAATAGCCAAAGCAATCTTGAGAAAGAAGAATGGAACTGGAGGAATCAACCTGCCTGACTTCAGGCTCTACTACAAAGCCACAGTCATCAAGACAGTATGGCACTGGCACAAAGACAGAAATATAGATCAATGGAACAAAATAGAAATCACAGAGATAAATTCACGCACCTATGGACACCTTATCTTTGAGAAAGGAGGCAAGAATATACAATGGAGAAAAGACAATCTCTTTTCTTTTTTTTTTCTAAAACTTGCTTTTTCTTGACCTTTTGATAATAGCCATTCTAACAGAAGTGAGCTGATACCACATTTTGGTTTTGATTTATATGTTTCTAATAATCATTAACGTTTAATAGTAATAATCTTTTCATATGCCTACTGGCTATCTGTATGTGTTTGGAAAAATGTCTATTCAGCTCTTCTGTCCAATTTTTAATCAAGTTGTTTATTTCTTTTGTTGAGTTTTATGCATTCTTTCTACATTTTGAATTTTAACATCTTGTCAGACATATTATTTGCAAACTTTCCTCTCATTTAGTAGGGTATCTTTTCATTTTGATTCTGCTTTCTTTTGTTGTGCAGAAGAATTTAATCTGATTTGCTCCTATTTGTTTACTTTTGCTTTTATTTCTCCTGCCTGAGGAGACATATCTAGAAAGATATTGGTAAGACCAATACCAATGACCATACTGCCTCTGTTATCTCTTAGGAGTTTAAAGGCTTCAAGTCTGACTTTCCACATTTAGATGATTTTTACGTATGATATGAGACTGTGATCTAATTTTATTTTTCTGCATGAGATTCCTCTGGGTTTTCCAATGCCCTTTATTGAAGAGACTATTCATTCTGCATTATATGTATTTTGGTGCTTTTCTGTAAATTATTTGTCCATGCATTTGTGGATTTACTTAAGGGCTTTTGATTCTTTTCCATTGATCTATGCATTTGTTTTCCTGACAATACTGTGACATTTTTAGTTACTATAACTTTGTAAAGTAGTTTGACATCAGGGAATGTGATGCTTCTAGCTTTATTCTTTTCTCTCAGGATTTCTTTGGCCATTTGGTATCTTTTGGGATTCCTTATACATTTTAGAATTCCTTGTTCTCTTTCTGTGAAAACTGGACTTGGGATTTAAACAGGGGTTACATTGAATTTGTATATTGATTTACCTAATATGGACATTGTAACAATGTTAATTCTTTAAATCTGCTATCATGGACTAACTTTTCAATTAAATATGTCTTCTTACATTTCTTTTTTATTATTATTGTTTCTTTTAGTTGGAGAAATATTGCTTAACAATTTTGTTTTTGGTTTCTGCCTTACAACAGTGTGAATCAGCCATGTTATTGTTGTTGCTATTTCATCACTAAGCCACGTCCAAATCTTCTGTAACCCCATGGATTGTAACCCATCATGGTCCTCTGTCCTTGGAATTTCCCAGGAGAAAATTCGGGAATGAGTTGACATTTTCTTCTCCAGGGGATCTTCCTGACCCAGGGATGGAGCCCCTGTCTCCTGCATTGGAGGGCAGATTCCTTAACACTGATCTCATTTCTGAAATGCCAGAAGCTTCCTTTGTTCCCACCACTGTCATCAAATCAACATTTGATGGAGCAGATTAAAAGATCTTGACTTTTTTCATTGATTTATGAATCAAACAACATTCCACCTCGAGAATAGATAGGAGCTGCAACAGGTTGTACAATATGAAAGATGTTTATAGACAGAATAGGGACATGACAAGAAAATAGTATATTGTCAGGCAAGGTCATCTTTCCCTGGAGAACAGAAGAGGGCTATAGGGAAGATTAAGGAGTATGTTGTTGTTATTATTATTATTTTTTAACTTCTCGATCCTTGTCTTGAAATATGTAATTGCTTTTTGCATATTTTCTTAATCCAAACATTTAATAAAACTCAATCTATAAAATATATGTTTTTAGATTCCCATGTTTTTAGTATAAACAGCCGTATTAGCTGTGACAGATACAGTATTTACTTTCTTCAGCCAGATCATTATAAAATATACTTGTTTACCGGTTTTGTATTATCTATTAAAATACTTGAAACAAAATAGAATAGAAGTGTGTTGGTATCAAATAGTTAAAGCATAAAACCAATAAGAAGAAAACCAATAACATTTTCAATTACAAAAAAAAAAGGTATTAATACTTGGGAACAAATAGTTTTTCTTGTTTAAGATAATTCTCTATTTCCCTGGTAGCTCAATAGTAAAGAATCTGCCTGCCAATGCAGTAGATGTAGATTGCATCCCTGGGTTAGGAAAATCCCCTGCATGGCAACTCACTCCAGTATTCTTGCTTGGTAAATCCCACAGACAGAGGACCCTGACTGCCTACAGTCAGTGGGGTTGCCAGGAGTTGGACATGACTTAGCAACTAAAACAACAATAGCATTTCTTGTGGTAGGGTGAAAAATAGTCCCCCAAATGTTTATATCATAATCTCAGAAACCTATATGGATGTCTTCTGTCTCTTAATCATGTTTGACTCATTGTGACCCTATGGACTGCAGCCTGCTAGGCTCCTCTGTCCATAGAATTCTCGAGGCAAAAATGTTGCAGTAGGTTTCCATGTCTTCCTCTAGGGCATCCTCCTGTCCCAGGGATTGAACGCATGTCACTTTTGTCTCCTGCATTGGCGGGGGGGTTCTTTGCATTAGCAGATGGCTTTTCCTGCATTGGCAGGTGGGTTTCTCTGATGGCTCAGATGGTAAACAATAGGCCTGCAATGTGCAAGACCTGGGTTTGATCCCTGGGTTGGAAAATCCCCTGGAGGAAGGAACCCACTCTAGTATTCTTGCCTGGAGAATCCCCATGGACAGAGGAGCCTGGTGGGCTCCAGTCCGTGGGTTTGCTATGAGTCAAACACGACTGAGTGAGTAAGCACACACACACACACACACACACACACAGTATCACTTGTGAGTTATATGGCAAAAGATGTTCTTTGCAAATGTAATTAAATTGTGGACATTGAGAAGGAGAGATAATCCCATATTATCAATGTGGGCCATAAATACATTTCCTTCTACAAAAGAGGCAAAGAGGAATTTGATACACTGATGAGGAGAAGGCAATGTGATTGATGAAGCTTCTACAAGTAAGGGAACGACAACAGCCTTGAAAAGTTAGAAGAGGTAAGTGCCTCTGTAGGAAGCACAGTCCTTTTGAAACCATGATTTCAGTCTAGAAATAAAGATTTCAGACTTCTGGCTACCAGAGCTGTGAGAGAATAGACATCTGTTGCTCTAGGTAACCTCAGTTTATGATAATTTCTTAAAACCACCACAAAAACTTAATTTCTTAATTATTATTTTTATTTAGAAGAGTCTTTTCAGCAAGTTTTTATTAGATGCTCTTTATGAGGCTAAGAATAAAGGGTTTATTCTTAGTGTGCTAAGAATTTTATAACAAATGGGTGATAAAACGATTTTGTGCATTAATTATGTTGCTTTTTTCATCCCTTAATAATAAATTATAGACACACAATTATTCTTCTAAGATAAATTATATTCATTTTATTAGGATAAACTTTACTTGAGAATGATGCACCATCTTAACACACTGATGTGGTTTGCTAATAGCTAATTAGACTTTTTTATCCATATTTACCTATAATATTCTTTGACCTTTAATATTCCTTTCTTATACTATACCTATCTAGGTTTGGTATAAAACACAGAGCCACTTAAAAAAATTCTTTAGGGATTGTTTATTTTATTCCCTAAAAGTGTTTGTAAAATAATGAACGATTGGTTCACAGGCCAGATTTAAATTTACTACATCCAAGGAAGGTGATGATAATGCTCAGAGCAAATTTTAACAGCTCTGACTTTCACCATGTGTGTTTATGTGACTCTGTGTGTCTGCATATGTAATTGCACTATGGATGGGTCATAACTTACTTTACTTAAATTAGGGCTAGGCTAATTGTCAATGTAACTCCATTACCAAGTAGCAGGTGTAGTTAAATAATTTTTTCTGATTTTCTTATAAATTGATAACTGGACTCTGACACTATGATATTTGAATCAACCTTTGAGCTTATAAACTAATGATATTTGTTCGGCAATAATATATTTTAAAGTTTTATTTTTAAATGTGTTTTAAATTTTATTTTAAAGAGAATTTATTTGGAGACAGTAATTTCATATTACATTTATGAATACTTTAGCCAATTATAGTTATGAAGGGATAGTGTTCCATAATTTAAGAGAGTAGGCTTTAAAGGCTGACTGATAGGATTTAGATTTCAAACTCTCCTATTCATATGTGATTTGGGGCAAGTTACTTAACTTCTCCAGGACTGAGTCATATCATTTTTAAAATGGAAAAAAATAATCTTAGTAATAACCTCATGGCTATATTGTGACAATTGGGTGAGCATATATAAATAAGCATACAGAATTTTGTTCTATTGTATTTAGGAAAAATCTTATAAGCTTTCAGTTCAGTTCAGTCTCTCAGTCGTGTCCAACTCTTGGCGACCCCATGAATCTCAGCACGCCAGGCCTCCCTGTTCATCACCATCTCCCAGAGTTCACTCAGACTCATGTCCATCGAGTCTGTGATGCCATCCAGCCATCTTATCCTCTGTCGTCCCCTTCTCCTCCTGCCCCCAATCCCTCCCAGCATCAGAGTCTTTTCCAATGAGTCAACTCTTCGCATGAGGTGGCCAAAATACTGGAGTTTCAGCTTTAGCAACATTTCTTCCAAAGAAATCCCAGGGCTGATCTCCTTCAGAATGGACTTGTTGGATCTCCTTGCAGTCCAAGGGACCCTCAAGAGTCTTCTCCAACACCACAGTTCAAAAGCATCAGGTCTTTGGCACTCAGCTTTCTTCACAGTCCAAATGTCACATCCATTCATGACCACAGGAAAAAACATAGCCTTGACTAGACGGACCTTATTCAGCAAAGTAATGTCTCTGCTTTTAAATATACTATCTAAGTTGGTCATAACTTTTCTTCCAAGGAGTAAGCGTCTTTTAATTTCATGGCTGCAATCACCATCTGCAGTGATTTTGGAGCCAAAAAAAAAAAAAAGTCTGACACTGTTTCCAGTGTTTCCCCATCTATTTCAAATGAAGTGATGGGACTGGATACCATGATCTTCATTTTCTGAATGTTGAGCTTTAAGCCAACATTTTCACTCTCCTCTTTCACTTTCATTAAGAGGCTTTTTAGCTCCTCTTCACTTTCTCCCATAAGGGTGGGGTCATCTGCATATCTGAGGCTATTGATATTTCTCTTGGCAATCTTGATTCCAGCTTGTGTTTCTTCCAGTCCAGCATTTCTCATGATATACTCTGCATAGAAGTTAAATAAGCATGGTGACGATATACAGCCTTGACGCACTCCTTTTCCTATTTGGAACCAGTCTGTTTTTCCATGTCCAGTTCTAACTGTTTTTTTCCTGACCTGCATACAGATTTCTCAAGAGGCAGATCAGGTGGTCTGATATTCCCATCTCTTTCAGAATTTTCCATAGTTTATTGTGATCCACACAGTCAAAGGCTTTGCCATAGTCAATAAAGCATAAATAGATGTTTTTTCTGGAACTCTCTTGCCTTTTCCATGATCCAGTGGATGTTGGCAATTTGATCTCTGGTTCCTCTGCCTTTTCTAAAACCAGCTTGAACAACAGGAAGTTCATGGTTCACGTATTGCTGAAGACTGGATTGGAGAATTTTGAACATTACTTTACTAGCATGTGAGATGAGTGCAATTGTGCTGTAGTTTGAGCATTCTTTGGCATTGCCTTTCTTTGGAATTGGAGTGAAAACTGACCTTTTCCAGTCCTGTGGCCACTGCTGAGTTTTCCAAATTTGCTGGCATATTGAGTGCAGCACTTTCACAGCATCATCTTTCAGGATTTGAAATAGCTCTACTGGAATTCCATCATGTCCACTAGCTTTGTTCGTAGTGATGCTTTCTAAGGCCCACTTGACTTAACATTCCAAGATGTCTGGCTCAAGAATAGTGATCACATCATCATGATTACCTGGGTCGTGAAGATCTTTTTCGTACAGTTCTTACATGTATTCTTGCCACCTCTTCTTAATATCTTCTGCTTCTGTTAGGTCTATACCACTTCTGTCCTTTATTGAGCTCATCTTTGCATGAAATGTTCCCTTGGTATCTCTAATTTTCCTGAAGAGATCTCTAGTCTTTCCCATTCTGTTGTTTTCCTCTATTTCTTTGTATTGATCACTGAAGAAGGCTTTCTTATCTCTTCTTGCTATTCTTTGGAACTCTGCATTCAGATGCTTATATCTTTCCTTTCCTTCTTGGCTTTTCGCCTCTCTTCTTTTCACAGCTATTTGTAAGGCCTCCCCAGGCAGCCATTTTGCTTTTTTGCCTTTCTTTTCCATGGGGATGGTCTTGATCCCTGTCTCCTGTACAATGTCACAAACCTCATTCCATAGTTCATCAGGCACTCTATCTATCAGATCTAAGCCCTTAAATCTATTTCTCACTTCCATTGTATAATCATAAGGGATTTGATTTAGGTCATACCTGAATGGTCTAGTGGTTTTCCCTACTTTCTGGTGTGCTGAAATTTATGGGGTCTCAATGAGTCGGACGTGACTGAACAACTGAGCTGAACTGAATCTAAGTCGTTTTCCCTACTTTCAATTTGAGTCTGAATTTGGTAATAAGGAGTTCATGATCTGAGCCACAGTCAGCTCCTGGTCTTGTTTTTGTTGACTGTATAGAGCTTCTCCATCTTTGGCTGCAAAGAATATAATCAATCTGATTTTGGTGTTGACCATCTGGTGATGTCCATGTGTAGAGTCTTCTCTTGTGTTGTTGGAAGAGGGTGTTTGCTATGACCAGTGCATTTTCTTGGCAAAACTCTTAGTCTTTGCCCTGCTTCATTCTGCCTTCCAAGGCCAAATTTGCCTGTTACTCCAGGTGTTTCTTGACTTCCTACTTTTGCATTCTAGTCCCCTATAATGAAATTAGTCATTAATATTTTCATCATGATTTACACCATTTTTCTCACAAAGATATCAAATATTTCACAACAGTTATTACACTCAGTGTGAAAACCTTTTGGTACATGGCAGGTCCCTCCTCATGTGATTTGTGGAGCAATTGGATTTTGAAGGTTTTCAACCAGATTATAGAGAAAAGAGCCTAAGAGTGGCAAAATACTGATTAGAAGCCAGACATTACTCCAAAATGTGTGTGTGTTTGTTTGTTTGTATTTTTATTCTTACAGTTACTCCACCAATGTGTATTAAATTTAAAAAAGAAAAAAATTGCTTTTAGTGTGTTATTTGCCTTTTAAGCTATATATTTTCTCAGTTTCTGCCTCAAAGTCAATGTACTTGATGAAATCACTGATGATTAATACTGTGATGAATTATTTATTCTTTCATTTTATGTTTAAATAGAATAAATTGAATTGCAGACAGAAAAAATGGTAATGCAATATTATGTTTTCCTTATTATAAAATACTCCTCATTTCAATTTCTCATTTTTATTTGTTTGCATGTTAAATACATTTCCATATCAATAAAGCATGGAGCTAAGACTTACTTCTCTCACTATTATTAGATAATTTCCCATGGATAGTAAATTGTTTCTAATTTTAATATATGGATTATGTCCTTATGTGATATAACTGTATATTAGCTCTGCAAATTATAGGAAATGGTGTCATAACTCTAGACTTGTACATTAAAAAATAATAATTAGTAGCAATATATTTTTCTAAGAAAAGTATGGGTAAGGATTCTAAAACTTTGAATACAGTCTATCATATATTTTTTTTTCCAAATGTAGTGTTACTTTTTTGGTCAATCAGGGCACATCTGGCAAAAATATTTTTTATTGCATGTATCTCAGCCTCCTCTCATATTAAACCGGCTGCTGCACAATATCTAAGATTGGATATGTGCAAACTAACTTGCCAAGAAAGTAGGAAATAGGTTTTTGGATGTCACATCTGAAAAAAATAATGTAAATTCTCATGAGCTTTTTGTTACATTATTAGTTTTAAGAGTTCCTGTGTAGAGTTTTATGCCAAATAAAACAGAACAAAAGTCTCAACTGACTGTGATTAAAAATAATCCTGAAAAATTATATAGTCTTCAGATTTGACTCAAGTAAACTTTTTTCCCCCCTGAGTAATAGGGTGGTATGTTTTCCCCCCAAAAGCAGGAAAACAAAGAAGGAAGAGAGGAAGTATGAAAGGAGGCAGTGTGGGAGGTAGGAGAAAAGGAAGGAATGAAGAAAGGAAGAAAAAAAATTAGCTCCTATAATTTTTGTTATGAGCAGTGATTTGTTTCTCCTCTAGACACAATACAGAATATTCATACAAGTAAATAAATAATTAGGATAGTGTAGCTTTATGCTAATAAAATAGAAAATAAAAACATGAACATGTAGTCAACAGGGCTAAAATATTTTAATGCAAATATCTCTGTCTCTCTCCCTTCATCCATCTCTCCATATTGCACAGTTATTATAAAGCAGTGTAATATAAATGGCATAAGAATAACAAACTAATAGATTATTGGAATATTAAAGGAAATAAAACATGTAGAGTTCTTAGTATAGTGCTGATATTTACTTTGCAACTATTAAATGCTGGTATAATTAATAATACAGCTATTATTAACAACAGCAGTAATATTGATAGTAGAAGGAAGCTCTTTAAGGCCTTTACAAAGATGTTTGAAAACCAAAGGCACAATAATTGGCAGTCAGTTCTCCTGAGAGATATGTTGGTTTTAGAAGAAATGCCAGAAACTTCACCAACCAATCAATGGGAAAATTATTAATTATCGCTTAGAAGACTCAAGGATGCACTTGAAAAGGAACAAAAAATATAGAAGATGAGAAAAGATGATTGCTACTACCAGATTTCAGAACTTCAGATAGTACATTCTGTCGATGAAAACCAGAGCTGAATAGTAGTAGTTAAGGAAGCAAACATGGATTTTGTTCAGGATTTGCAAGAGGGGAAAACATACCTCAGTACAGAATAAGGCTCAAAATTGGGGATTTATAACCAAGGAGCAGAGGTCAGTAAGTGAAAAATTACTAAGTATTTCTTTACTGAGGTGACCTAACAGAATTCTTGAGGAAGGCACACCAGAGTAATCAGATGTTGTCTGTGGAATGATGAGGGAATTGGTTGGAAATCAAGGGTTAGCAGATACTGAAGATGGGGAAGTTTGACTAAAACCAACTTAACCAGATTCTGGCTAAAATTGGACAATTCAAATATGAACGAGGGAGTAAAAATGTTGAGGCTCAACTGAGGAGAGGATTCAGACAAGTCTGGCTAAAATTTGGTCAAGGTGAAGCTCTTTGTCAATGTTATTTGCAAGTTAGATAAATAATCCCTGAAGGTATTGGACTTAGGCTGCATCATGATGGATGATTGGAAGCAAGGTCGCTGCAACAGCAGTTACCAATGATCAGCCAAAACCGTTATTGGAAATGACAAACATCCAGATGGATGGGAGGTAGCAACAGGAAAGGAAGATGATGAGTTTCTGATAAAAGTATGAGTCTAAATGTAATTAGATTATAAAACCCTAGTGATTGAACCGGGCCCCCATAGAGCTTCCAGTTCTGAATTATAGTTTTGTGTGACATTATTTGTCTAATGTATTAAGCTTTATTGAAATTAACCCCTCTAGCAAACCCACTGCTTGTGTTTTAAGGATGATGATCAGGAGAAGTTTCTCAAATCATATGATGTCTTCATTATATAGATATCCAGCAGAAATAATACTTTTCTTTTATAGTTTAATTCTATTTTCTAATTTATGAAATTTAAAGTTGATTGTTTCCATGAAGAACATTAGAATCAGAGAGTTTACTTGGGCAATGAATGCCAGGAAATAAAAGTACAGATGACGGAGATAGAGCACGTCAGGTCTTTAGTGGCTCTTATATATTTTAACCAATGATGGAACAGTGAAGCAGGGGAGCATTTTGGCAGCTCAAGTTCAAGAAAGCAAGAAGAAATAAAAGGAAGAAGAAAGTTGATATATGTAAAAAGCTATGAGAATTATTGACCATGCCCTCATCCCCTACTCTTTGGAATACACACACACACACACACACACACACACACACTGAAGAATTACAGGGATGCATTTACTTGCTGCAAGGCATAAAGTAAGTATTGTGTTAATTATTTATCCTTTGCCAATTTTTTTTAAGCTGGTTGGATACCAGTTATGAAGGCATGCACAAAAGTTATGTACAAAATGTAAGACAGGAAAAAGTGCAGAGAATATTCAGAGACTATTTAAGGGTAGAGTGAAGAAAGTGTCTTGTTCAAGCACAAGGTTAATTTGGAGTATAAGTAAAAAAAAAAAAAAAAAGCCTAGACATGTTTGGGAACAGATGCAAAAGTTAAGAGCAGATGTTTGAAGGCTCTGACTATGAAACAAAACAGTTTAATTCTATTCTCCAACTTAATAGAAACTGTTCTACACAATTGTATAGAGCACTAATATTATGATAATAGTACTGTAGGACAATTAATTTGTTAGTGCAACCTCTGTTTATTCTAATGATGATTTACTGAGTGCCTACTATTCTCAAGATTCTATGTTTGGTGTTTTAGGTGATACAAACTGACTTCATATTGAAAATTTAACCAGGATATGTTTAATGTGCTCGTTCTCAGGTGATTCAGTCATGTCCAACTCTTTGTGACCCTATGGACAGTAGCCCTGTCAGGTTCCCCTGTAATAATTACTATCTATCAGGTGGGCTTCCCAGGTAGCACTAGTGGTAAAGAACCCGCCTGCCAATGCACAAGGCCTAAGAGATGCGGGTTCAATCCCTGAGTCAGAAAGATCCCTTGGAGGAGGCATGGCGACTCACTTCAGTATTCCTGCCTAGAGAATCCCATGGAGAGAGGAGCCTGGCAGTCAAGGGTCCATAGGGTTACAAAGAGTCAGAGGTGACTGAAGCGATTTAGTACGCATGCACCCAAGCATGTAGTAGGCATAGTGCTACATGCTCAGAATCAAACAGGAGGAAATGGGTTGATAAGTAAGAAAGAAAAAAAAAAAACAACAGATAATAATATGCTTGATTTAGTTAAGTTCCCATAAACAATACACAATCAAATTCTATTGCAATTCAAAAGGGGAAGAGATTAAATACAATTGATTATGGAGGACAGCCACTACTAGATTTATCAAAAGTACTAGTACTCACACTTGTAAGCATATTCCTATAGCTCGGCAAACAAAACTGTCCCCAGCCCTCTTGAAGAGCAACTTTAATTTCCGGTACGTTGGTTTTATATAGTAAGCCCATTTTAGCATGTTTATTTCTTCGGGCCCTTTTTCCAAATGTTCATGTTTTACCATGGAAGCTTTGGTATCCATACTGACTTAATGAGGTTTGTAGTCTTTTACAATCCATCATCCCAGAAGGATGTTAGAACTGTTTCCCAGGGCCCTTAACAAGACACTAAATCTACAGTTGAGGGGAATTCTCCTGTACTGATGAAATCTCCCTAACCCAGCTTTATATTTTGTCCATCTATATTCTGCACCCTCAGAGATTTATTCCTAGGCAAACTCTCCCAGTTCTTGCCAGTTTTGCATGTTAGTCAAATGCTGCAGAACTTTTGGTATATAATCATTCACCTCCCTTGGAAGTACTATTGCTTTCCAGATGGATCATATTTAGATATGATTTTATTTAATTGGCTAGTGGCCAGTAGAAAAGATTGGAGCAGATGCTGAGAGAGAAAAGCATTGCCTTATAAATCATCTGTGAAGTTTTTAATCAAACCAGAAGCTACTATCATGTGACAAAGTAAGTGAACCACTTCTGAAATTACACCAGAGTTTGGTATAATTGGAGACTTCAGGAAACTTAAGTCTACCCAGATATTCCAGTTACACTAGTAAGTCCCTGACTTTGGTATAAAAGACTTACTATTGCCCCCCCCCCCCAAAATTAGCCTCCTCTTAAGTTCAACTACTCTTGCAATTAATTATGTGTCCAATCTTTAGCTCTTGTCATGTGGTTTGAGGAACTGAGAGTTTCTTCAAATACCACCAAAAAAAATATTTGGTGATCATTCTTTGCCTTATGATCAAATTGATCATCAGAGATCAAATTGCAAACATCCACTGGATCATGGAAAAAGCAAGAGAGTTCCAGAAAAACATCTATTTCTGCTTTATTGACTATGGCAAAGCCTTTGACTGTGTGGATCACAATAAACTGTGGAAAATTCTAAGAGAGATGGGAATACCAGACCACCTGATCTGCCTCTTGAGAAATCTCTATGCAGGTCAGGAAGCAACAGTTGGAACTGGACATGGAACAACAGACGGGTTCCAAATATAAAAAGGAGTACATCAAGGCTGCATATTGTCCCCCTGCTTATTTAACTTATATGCAGAGTACATCATGAGAAACGCTGGACTGGAAGAAACACAAGCTGGAATCAAGATTGCCGGGAGAAATATCAATAACCTCAGATATGCAGATGACACCATCCTTATGGCAGAAAGTGAAGAAGAACTAAAAAGCCTCTTGATGAAAGTGAAAGAGGAGAATGAAAAAGTTGGCTTAAAGCTCAACATTCAGAAAACGAAGATCATGGCATCCGGTCCTGTCACTTCATGGGAAATAGATGGAGAAACAGTGGAAACAGTGTCAGACTTTATTCTGGGGGGCTCCAAAATCACTGCAGATGGTGACTGCAGCCATGAAATTAAAAGACGCTTACTCCTTGGAAGAAAAGTTATGACCAACCTAGACAGCGTATTCAAAAGCAGAGACATTACTTTGCCGGCTAAGGTCCATCTAGTCAAGGCTATGGTTTTTCCAGTAGTCATCTATGGATATGAGAGTTGGACTGTGAAGAAGGCTGAGCACTGAAGAATTGATGCTTTTGAACTGTGGTGTTGGAGAAGACTCTTGAGAGTCCCTTGGACTGCAAGGAGATCCAACAAGTCCATTCTGAAGATCAGTCCTGGGTGTTCTTTGGAAGGAATGATGCTAAAGCTGAAACTCCAGTACTCTGGCCACCTCATGGGAAGAGTTGACTCATTATTTTGTTTCCATTCCATTGTATGAAGGAGCGTATTTTACTGGTTTGAAAGAGTATGATGCATAGCTTTCTGGCAATTTTGTTTCTTTTTACAGCATTCTCTGTGCTGTACTCTTGCTGATGGCTGCTAGATTTTGTTTGTTTCCCTATTTGATAACATTAGTGACTCTGATTTCAGTTTTTCACGTGTTTTGCTTTAGTTTTTCTTTCTCATGTAACATTGGTGAAGAATCTAGGAATATGACATAAAGGTAGAATAAACATTAATTTTGTGCCTTTTTTGGTAATTTTTTTTGTAACTACAATGCTTTGCTACAAATTTATGCTTTTCATTCAAATCACTGATCTATGTTTGTGTGACTTCCTAAACTTAGTTGTGTATTGTAAAAAATGTAGTATCATAATTACATTCCTAATTAGAATTAGTATGTCCGTTTTTGTATCTTTATGCTGTACTTTAACACTTTGTATTACTTAGGTTATTTTGCTTTGGTTAAAAAATTGGCTCAAGTAGAAAAGCGATCCCACTCATTAAAACTGTAAAAAAAAAAAAAAAAGACTTTGATGCTGGGAGGGATTGGGGGCAGGAGGAGAAGGGGACCACCGAGGATGAGATGGCTGAATGACATCACTGACTCGACAGACATGAATCTGAGTGAACTCCAGGAGTTGGTGATGGACAGGGAGGCCTGGCGTGTTGCGATTCATGGGGTCACAAAGAGTCAGACACGACTGAGCGACTGAACTGAACTGAACTGAACTGAACTTTGCCTTATGTAGGCTGTTAGTTCATTTACTCTATTAACAGCATAAATTATGCCCAGAGATAGCCATAATCTTTATAAAGATTCTTTTTTCCCGCTTCTCAAATGGCTGGGATATTTACCAAATATCAGTTTTCAGTTCACTAAGTGAGAAATTTTAGTAATTATACTTCTTTAGCACATGGCACTAGTGGTAAAGAACCTGCCTGCCAATGCAGGAGACATAAGATATGCAGGTTTGATCTCTGGGTTGGGAAGATCCCCTGCAGAAGGGCATGGCAAGCCACTCCAGTATTCTTGCCTGGAGAATCCCCATGGACAGAGGAGCCTGGCGGGTTACAGTCCATGCGGTCACAAAGAGTTGGACATGACTGAGCAGCTAAGTGTAGCACAACACAGGGCTCAATATTTGTCTCTCCTGCTAGCAATGGGTATAGCTAGATCAACCTTGGTAAGATGGATCCTGTGCTGTTGACTAGTGCATGGCCTCCATTTCTATCACAGTGACAATTCTGTTTATTGGCCCATTGAGCCAGTACTGATGTCACCAAGAGGAGACTCTTAATTGATATTCCTAGAATCAATGACCTACCTACCAATCTGATTTTAGAGAATTGCATCTGAGGTGAATGCTTTCTGAGGGCATCAATATTTGACAAAATATTTGCAGACTTTCATCCAATTTGATCATTTTATCTATGTATTTATATATAGAGAGTAATATAATTGACATTTTAACAATAACTAGCTACTTTATCCTATTACATAATTACATACTTCTTTAGTTCTTGAAATAATTAAATTCTAGTCTCTTAGCAAGTTATTGATTATAATATAATATTGATTTCTATATTCACTATACTGCATATTGGATTTCTCAGGTTTATTTACTACTCTTTATAATTTTGTATCCTTGTTTGTGTGTTAGTCACTCAGTCGTGTCTGACTCTTTGCAACTTCATGGACTGTAGCCCCCCAGGCTCCTCTGTCTATGAAATTATTTGGGAAAGAATACTAGAGTGGGTAGCCATTCCCTTCCCCTAGGGATCTTCCCAACCCAGGGATCAAACCGAGGTCTACTGCATTTGCAGGCAGATTCTTTACCACCATTCTTTACTACTGAGCCACCTGGGCCACTTTACTCTCTGTTTTTCCAGGCTTGTCCTTTTTAAATTCCACATATGAGTGATATCATATAGAATTTATCTTTATCTGGCTTATTTCACTGAGCATAATATTCTCAAGGTCTGTTTGTGTTTTCCCAAATGGCAGATGGTCCTCTTTTCCAAAAGCTTAATGAAATTTCCACTGGATTTATATTTCATATTTCCTTCATCAATTCGCACACTGATTAACATGCAGGTTGTTTCCATATCTTGGCTATTCTGAATAATGCTGCAATAAACATAGGAGAGCATATATCTCTTTGAAATCCTGTTTCCTTCCCTTTAAGTATATACATAGAAGTGAAATTGCTGGATCATATGATCAGTTCAGTTCAGTTGCTCAGTTTTGTCTGACTCTGCAACCCCATGGACTGCAGCACGCCAGGCTTCCCTGTCCATCACCAACTCCCAGAGCTTACTCAAACTCATGTCTATCGAGTTGGTGATGTCATCCAACCATCTCATTCTCTGTTGTCCTCTTCTCCTCCCATCCTCATTCTTTCCCAGCATCAAGGTCTTTTCAAATGAGTTCATGTGATAGTCATGTTCTTAATTTTTGAGGAAACTCCATGTTATTTTCTGTAGTGGTTGAACCAGTTTTCATTCTTATCAACCACGTACAAGGTACACTTTTCTTCACATCCTTGCCAGCACTTACGGTCTTTTGTGTTCTTGATGAAGCCATTGTAATAGGTGTGAAATGATAACCTCATTGTTGTACTGATTAGCATTTACTGAAGTATTGATGGTGTCAAGTATCTTTTCATGTTACTTGTTATCTACTTGGATGTCTTTAGGGAAAATGTCAATTTAATTCTTCTGCCCATTTAAAAAAATATTTCGGGCTTTTTTAGTTGTTGTTATTGAGTTATACGGGTTCTTTAAATATTTTAGATATTATCCTTGTTTGATATATGGCTTGCAAAATTTTTCTTTGTGTGTGTGTGTGTTTTCTTCATGCTTTTGGTATCATGTTCAAAAAATCACTGCCAAGGTCAGTATCAAGGAGTGCTTTTCTATGGTTCTTTCTAGGGGTTTTATAGTATCAGATAGTACAATTGAGTCTTTGTTCCATTTCAGTTTAATTATTGTGAGTGATGTAAGAAAAGGCTCCATTTTCATTATTCTATATGTGTTTATCCTGTCTTTCCAGCACAGTTTATTGAAGAGATTATTCTTTCTCCCTTGGATGCTCTTTCCTCCTTTGTTGAATTTCAGCTGATATTATGTTCAGGAGTTTAACAGAAATCTATTCTGTTCCAGTTGTTTATGTATCTATTTTTTGTGCCAGTGCCATTAGATTTTAATTATTTCAACATGTGAACTTATAGGATGCAGCAAAAGCAGTTTTAAGAGGAAAGGTTACAGAGATAAGTGCATGTATTAAAAATTATGGAGATATCAAATGAAGAATATAACTTTTTACAACAAGAGCTAAAAAGAGAAGAAAAATTAAGCCCAAATTTTGCAGAAGAAAGGAAATAAATGGCAATAAAGCAGAAATAAATGAAACAGAGAGTAGAAAAACAATAAAGAAAATCCACAAAGCCAAGAGTTGAATATTTAAAAGTTAACAACATTGACAATATTTTAGCGAGATTAAATAAGAAAAAGATTAAAGACAAATGAAATTAGAAATAGCAAAGGAGACATTGCAGATGATACTACAGAAATATATTGAATCATAAAAATGATTATAAGCAATTATATGCCAACAAATTAAACTAGAATAAATGAATGGATTTCTGGAAACACAATAGCTATGATGACTGAACCAGGAAGAAACAGAAAATCAGAAAAGACTAATAATGAATAAAGAAATTGAGTTAGCAATCAAAATCCTTCCAATACAGAAAACCCTAGGACTAAGCAGCTTCATTGGAGAGTTCTACAAAACAATTAAAGGATTAATACAAATCCTTCTCAAGCTCTTTCAAAATACTGAAGATATGGGAACATTTCCAGACTCTATCCATGATTCCAACATTACCCTGAATTCAAAGCCAGATAGATTCTACAAGCAAAGAAAATTATAGTCCAACATTCCTGATGAATATAGATGCAGAGATTCTCAACAAAACATTATCAATCTATTTAAAGAACACATTAAAAGAATTACATATCATAGCCAAGTGAGATTTATCCATGGAATACAAGGATTTTTGAGCACCCACAAATCAATAAATGTGAATATCACATTAATAGAATGAAGGATAAAAATCACACGATCATTTTAACAAATGTACAACATGCAATTGACAAAGTACAATATCCTTTTATGATAAAACCCTTCACAGGATCCTATATTGATGGAAGGAACATACCTCAAGATAATACATGTTATATATAATTAACCCACAGTTAACAATATATTGAGGACAGTCCTGGCTGTTCATTGGAAGAACTGATGCTGAAGCTGAAACTCCAATACTTTGGCCACCTCATGCAAAAAGTTGACTCATTGGAAAAGACCCTGATGCCTGGAGGGATTGGGGGCAGGAGGAGAAGGTGATGACAGAGGATGAGATGACTGTACGGCATCACTGAATCAATAGACATGAGTTTGAGTGAACTCTGGGTGTTGATGATGGACAGGGAGGTCTGGCGTGCTGCAGTTCATGGGGTCGCAAAGAGTCAGACACGACTGAGTGACTGAACTGAACTGAATGGTGAAAAACTGGAAGCTTTTCTTCTGAGAAATTGAAAGATTTTTCTCTAATAAACATACAAGAACAGACAAAGATGCTTACTCTCACCACTTTTCTTCACAGAGCAGCAAGATTCTAGTTAGAAAAATTAGACAAGACAGAAAAATAAAAGGAATTTAGATAATAAAGGAAGGAGTAATTTTCTCATTATTTGCAGATGATGTGATTTCACATATAGAGAATCCAAGAGACTCAGTAAAATTATCTGACACTAATCAACACATTCAGTAAAGTTTCAGGACATAAAATCAATATACAGAACAGTTGAAACTCTCTGCACTAACAACGGAATATTTAAACTAAAAATGAAGGAGACAATCTTATTCATAATGGCATCAAAACAATAAAATACTTTGGAATACATAACCAAGAAAGTGAACGATATGTACAAAGAAAACTGCAAGATTTCTTCTGAAGGAAACTGAAGAAGACTCAGAAAAATGGACAGACATTTGTGTTCATGATCAGAAAAATTAATATTGCTTGTATTTCTCAAAGTCATCTTATAGAGTTTTTGCAACCCCCATCCAAGTATCAAGAGCATTCTTTACAGAAAAGAAAACAGAAATCCTATAATTTATATGGAACTATAAAAAATCTTGAATAACCAAAAGAATCCTGAAGTAAAAGAACAAAATTGGAGGTATCACAGTTTCTGATTTCAAATCTACTACAAAGTTATATTGATAAAATCATTGACACTGACACATATTTCTTATTCACATATCTTTCTCTATTATCCTCTAGTTCAGTTGATTTCTAGTTTATGACCTACCAACCAAGTTGTATTCTAATATTGCATCCTGATTCATAAGCTATGAAATAAAAATAAAGACATCTTATATATTTTATATTTGAAGAACAGGAAACTCTCCACAGAGTGAGCATGAAGAAACTTTCTAAAGATTTAGTTGAAACACTGTGTGATGCATTGGGGCTATTTATCATCTGACCTTCATTATCCCCATTCTAATCAGAAGATCATGATGGGATATTGCATGACACAGTATCATTGTTTGTTTCAGAATCTGTATCTCCTGTCTTTGAAAAAAAAATCAATGAATTTCTCTTTTTCTGAGGCAGAGGCACCTTGGAAACTGGCTTAGGAATCCTTGGGAAAAACATTTAATGGCATGTTTAAAAAAAAAAAAAACATGTTTCATTAGCAGGTCATTTTCCCTCTTCAAAAACCTCTAAGTCAATTATAGATCTTAAAACAATTGGAGAGAACAATTTTTATCCTAGCATTTGATGACAGTTTTCTTCTTGCCAGCAGTTGAATTCTGTCTAACAAGATGAGAGAGCTTGGCTGTCTGTCCAGTTGTCTCAACCTAAGGAATATTAACTAGTGCAACAGATACCTGTGAGTAAAGTGTCTTTATTGTCACTCAAGATCATCTCCGTCATGCTACCTTTCATGTTAATCATATCCACCATGTCTTTAAAAATTGTTTTGCCGTCTACTTTTTGACATGAGATCCTATCATACTCAATTACATTAAGGAGTCTGGTTCCACAGGAACATCTACTATGAACTTTTAAAAAGATTCTATTTTCTTTTTCTTCGGTTAATTCTTCAGACAGAGTTCTACTAAAAATATGTTTGGATAATGGATTCTCAGTGCTTATGTAATAAACCCTTTTTAACATTATCATTTTACTGAGCTTTCTGATATTTTCTACAGTTCAGTGCAGTTCAGCTCAGTCACTCAGTCGTGTCCGACTCTTTGCGACTCCGTGAAGTGCAGCATGCTGGGTCGTCCTGTCCATCACCAACTCCCAGAATTCACTCAAATTCTTGTCCATCAAGTCAGTGATGCCAACCAGCCATCTCATCCTCTGTCGTCCCCTTCTCTTCCTAACCCCAATCCCTCCCAGAATGAGAATCTTTTCCAATGAGTCAACTCTTCTCATCAGGCGGCCAAAGTACTGGAGTTTCAGCTTTAGCATCAGTCCTTCCAATGAACACCCAGGGCTGATCTTCTTTAGAATGGACTGATTGGATCTCCTTTCAGTCCAAGGGACTCTCAAAAGTTTTCTCCAACACCACAGTTTGAAAGCACCAATTATTCAGCCCTCAGCTTTCTTCACAGTCCAACTCACATCCATACATGACCATTGGAAAAACCATAGCCTTGATTAGATGGACATTTGTTGGCAAAGTAGTGTCTCAGCTTTTGAATATGCTATCTAGGTTAGTCATAACTTTCCTTCCAAGGAGTAAATGTCTTTTAATTTCATGGCTGCAATCACCATTTGCAGTGATTTTGGAGCCCCCCAAAATAAAGTCTGACACTGTTTCCACTGTTTCCCCATCTATTTCCCATGAAGTGATGGGACCAAATGCCATGATCTTCATTTTCTGAATGTTGAGCTTTAAGCCAACTTTTTCACTCTCTTCTTTCACTTTCATCAAGAGGCTTTTTAGTTCTTCTTCACTTTCTGCCATAAGGGTGCTTTCATTGCATATCTGAGGTTATTGATATTTCTCCTGCATTCTTGATTCCAGCTTGTGCTTCTTCCAGCCCAGCATTTCTCCTGATGTAGTCTGCATATAAGCTAAATAAGCAGGATGACAATATACAGCCTTGACGTACTCCTTTTCCTATTTGGAACCAGTCTGTTGTTCCATGTCCAGTTCTAACTGTTGCTTCCTGACCTGCATACAGGTTTCTCAAGAGGTGGGTCAGGTGGTCTGGTATTCCCGTCTCTCTTAGAATTTTCCACAGTTTATTGTGATCCACACAGTCAAAGGCTTTGGCATAGCTGATAAAGTAGAAATAGATGTTTTTCTGGAACTCCCTTGCTTTTTCCATGATCCAGCAGATGTTGGCAACTTGATTTCTGATTCCTCTGCATTTTCTACAGTACTATATTGCAAAAGTTATTTGCTTATTTGCTGCAAGTTTTTGTATTCATGTTTCTAACAGCTACCCCGGCTGACTCCTAAAACTGAAGGAGGTATCATTGTGCATATATTTAACCCTGAAGGAACAGATGAGCACTCCATGTTTTTAAGATATTCTCTCTCCAGTTACGTATTTCCCCCCTCCCTCAAACCCATTTAACACATCAGGTTCCAATTTGGCACATTCTTTCTAAATTCCTGCCAGTACATATTCAGTAGATTCTACATATAGGGGCAGTATACATTATTTCCTCCCAGAGACAGCCTTCAGTGTTTTTGCTTGGGCTGTTCTGGATTTGGAAACTGGAATAGACCTGAACAACAATGATGGTAGCAGAGGATATTTTTAAAAGATGACATGAAAAGATGCTCAACATCACTCATTATTAGAGAAATGCAAATCAAAACCACAATGAGGTACCACTTCACACCAGTCAGAATGGCTGCGATCCAAAAATCTGCAAGCAATAAATGCTGGAGAGGGTGTGGAGAAAAGGGAACCCTCCTACACTGTTGGTGGGAATGCAAACTAGTACAGCCACTATGGAGAACAGTGTGGAGATTCCTTAAAAAATTGCAAATAGAACTACCTTATGACCCAGCAATCCCACTTCTGGGCATACACACCGAGGAAACCAGAATTGAAAGAGACACATGTACCCCAATGTTCATCGCAGCACTGTTTATAATAGCCAGGACATGGAAACAACCTAGATGTCCATCAGCAGATGAATGGATAAGAAAGCTGTGGTACATATACACAATGGAGTATTACTCAGCCGTTAAAAAGAATTCATTTGAATCAGTTCTGATGAGATGGATGAAACTGGAGCCGATTATACAGAGTGAAGTAAGCCAGAAAGAAAAACACCAATACAGTATACTAACACATATATATGGAATTTAGGAAGATGGCAATGACGACCCTGTATGCAAGACAGGGAAAGAGACACAGATGTGTATAACGGACTTTTGGATTCAGAGGGAGAGGGAGAGGGTGGGATGATTTGGGAGAATGACATTCTAACATGTATACTATCATGTGAATTGAATCGCCAGTCTATGTCTGACGCAGGATGCAGCATGCTTGGGGCTGGTGCATGGGGATGACCCAGAAAGATGTTATGGGGAGGGAGGTGGGAGGGGGGTTCATGTTTGGGAAAGCATGTAAGAATTAAAGATTTTAAAATTTAAAAAATAAAAAACTAAAATTAAAAAAAAAAAGCAAAAAAAAAAAAAAAAAAAAGATGAGTATTATCTTTCTGTAAGACATTTGTTTCGGTATCCGTCATGGTCTCCAGCAAGTATAGACTCTTGTAATATTGTCAGGGCTGCTTCTGTACATTTTTAGAATTTAGGAATGCTTACTATTTTAAGATTCTTGTGCTTATCAATCAAAATTCTAATTCTAGATCCCATTGTCTCACCTTTTTTCCCTCCAACGAGTCTTGATTTTGATCAGCATCTTTTTGATTATAAGTATTGCATTGTCTTTAAGCTTTGTAAGATGTTGAGTTTGATTTTCTGTATAAACTTCATTAGATTAGAATTTTCTTAAAATCACCATTAACATATCTACCACAAAATTATTATTTTAATTGTATCCATTAAAATAAAATTGTATAGTCAACATTTCTTAAATTGACAGTTGGCCACTTTTTTTCTCTTCCTTATAGTTTAATGAATTCCAAAGCCAATAGCAGTAAGAAAAGTGTAATTATTATACTTTTATAATTAGTATTGAATATTATGTCCAAAACACTGAAATGTCATAATTGTTTTGTGCCCTCTTCTATACACCCAAGGTATACACAGTTAAGGCACAATTATCCTCAAACCAATGTATGGAATCAATGTCAACTGGATTGATAACATTCAAAAGTTCATATGAAATGTGAAAAAGAAGAAAGACTTTGTGTTTTATCCTTGCTTCTTATAGAGCTAAAGTAATCAATAGATATATTGATCTATTGATATTGAAATTCCCATATCTACATCTATGGGAATAGACATAGATCAATTGAACAAAATAAATATTTCTACATGTGTAATCAATTTATTTTTAACAAAGGTACTGAGGTAATTCAAGGAGAAGGATAACATTTTCAATAAAAATTATTAGACAATTTGGATTTCCAGGTTTGGAAAAATAAAAAGATATCAGCCTTAACCTGTATCATACACAAAATTTGATTGAAACAGCATGATAGCCTTAAATGTAAACACTAAAATTATATAATTTTTAGGGATAAATAAGTTGACTTTTTTATGTGCTTGGATACAAAATTATTTCTTAGGGCACCAAAACACATTATCCATAAAAGGAAATATTGGCAAACTGGATTTTCTCAAAATTAAAAATAAGTTCCCTTTTGAAAAATAATTTATAAAAATGAAATGGTAAACAGAGGAAATATCTGCAATATATTTCACAAACATCTAAATAATTCTCAAATCTCAATAAAATTCACAGAATATGGACATATGGCCAATAAAATCATGAAAAAAAAAGCCAAATAGCATTAGCCATTAGAAAAATTTAAATGCAAAACACAATAAGTCAACAACAAAAAAAGAAGATACCACTATATGTCTTTACAGAATGGTCAAAATCCAAAACACTAATAGCATCAAATGCTGCAGAGGATATCAATCACAGAAACTTTCATTCATTGCTGGTGGGAGTGCAAAATGGTACAGCTACTTGGAAGATAACTTGTTGGTTTCTTCAAAGGTTAAACACATTTTAACCATATAATCCACCAATTGCCCTTGTTGGTATTTGCCAAAAATATTTGAAAGCCTACTTTGAAATAAAACCTGTTTACAAAACCCGACATTGTGAGCCACATGGCAGAGCAGTTCTCCTGGGTTCCCTTACCCTACTGCTCTCTACCCATGTGCCCTTTCCCAATAAAATATCTTGCTTTGTCAGCAGATGTGTCTCCTTGGACAATTCATTTCTGAGTGTTATACAAGAGCCCAGTTTCAGGCCCTGAAAGGGGCTTGCCTTCCTGCAACAAATGGTGACTCTGGTGGGGACTCTTCTTCGCTGAGACTGACATCCTGACCACTCAGGGTACTCAGGGGCCAGCTTGCCTGCCAATGGACCAGACCCAGTGGCCGCAACTGGGACCCTTTTGTCCCTGGTCTCCTCCTGACACAGACAACTGGCCAGAGTGCCCCAACCGGTAAGGAACAAGAGACTTTATTGACCTTTCTCCCCTTCCCTCTCTCTTTCCTCTCCTTAACCCTTTCTATCCTTCCCTGTTTTTCTAGTCCCCCGGTCCTGGATGCAGGAATCTGGTCGAAGGGCCCTCAGCCTGAGCTGAGGATTGCAGACTGATCATCTCCTCTTGACAGAGAACTCTAATTCTGGTTCTGGTCTGGTCTGATTTCTAGTAGAGCCAAGTTCCAGTCCTCCCTTCTCTGGAGGCCCAGGGAAAAGTCCCATAACACCTGGGCATCTGTAGGTGGCAGGAGATGTCTTTAAGACCACCCCTTTCACCCCCCCCTCCTATCTCCTCCCCCTTCTTCTTTCAACCTGGCTTTCTTTCCTCCCTTGAAATCTCTGATGTTAGTACTTGAATACTTGTATTTAAGGGCTTCCCTGGTGGCTCAGAGGTTAAAGTGTCTGACTCCAATGTAGGAGACCCAGGTGCGATCCCTGGGTCAGGAAGATCTCCTGGAGAAGGAAATGTGCAACCCACTCCAGTATTCCTGCATGGAGAATCTCATGGACAGAGGAGCCTGGTAGGCTAGAGTCCATGGGGTCGCAAAGAGTCAGACACGACTGAGCGACTTCACTTTTAATTTCACTTTCTGGTGGTGCAGAGGTTAAAGCATCTGCCTGCAATGTGGGAGACCTGGGTTCGATCCCTGGGTTGGGAAGATCCCCTGGAGAAGGAAATGGCAACCCACTCCAGTATTCTTGCCTGGAGATTCCCATGAATGGAAGAGCTTTGTGGGCTACAGTCCACAGGTCACAAAGAGTCGGACACAACCGAGTGATTTCACTTTCACTTCACTTTCACCATAGCAGCTGTTGGAGAAGGCAATGGCAACCTACTCCAGTACTCTTGCCTGGAAAATCCCATAGATGGAGGAGCCTGGTGGGCTACAGTCCATGTGGTCGCTAAGAGTTGGACACGACTGAACTACTTCACTTTCACTTTTCACTTTCACGCATTGGAGAAGGAGATGGCAACCCTCTCCAGTATTCTTGCCTGGAGAATCCCAGGGACGGGAGAGCCTGGTGGGCTGTAGTGTATGGGGTTGCACAGAGTCGGACCCCACTGGAGTGACTTAGCAGCAGCAGCAGCAGCATAGCAGCTTTATCCATAACTGCCAAAACTTGGAAGTGATAAAAATAACTTTCAGCAAGTGAATGGTAAATAAACTGTGGTGCATCCAGAAAACAGAATATTATTCAGTAGTGAAAGGACAGGATCTATCAAACCATACATAGAGAAAACTTATATGTATATTATGAAGTGAAATAAGCCAATCTGAAAAGACTTTGTACTATATGATTGTATGATTCCAACTATATGACATTCTGGAAAAGGGGAAACTGTGCAGACAGTTAACAAATCAGGACAGGCAGGGTTGTATTTGGAGAAGGCCTACTCAGTTATCAGACAAAGGTCCATCTATTCAAAGCTATGATTTTTACTGTAGTCGTGTGTATGGATGTAAGGGTTGGACCATAAAGAAAGCTGAGCACTGAAGAATTGATGCTTTTGAACTGTGGTGTTGGAGAAGACTCTTGAGAGTCCCTTGGACTGCACAAAGATCAAACCAGTCAGTCCTAAAGGAAATCAGTCCCGGATATTCATTGGAAAACTGGATGCTGAAGCTGAAGCTCCAATACTTTGTCCACCTGATGTGAAAAGCTCACTCATTAGAAAAGATCCTAATGCTGGGAAAGACTGAATGTAGGAAAAGAAGGGGACAACAGAGAATGAGATGGTTGGATGGCATCACTGACTCAATGGACATGAGTCTGAACAAGCTCCAGGAGTTAGTGATAGACAGCGAAATCTGGTGGGATACAGTCCATGGGGTTGCAAAAAGTCAGACATAACTGAACGCCTGAACTAAACTGACTGAATTGAACTGAATAAAGTGTTGCGTCCGACCTTTTGCGGCCTCATGGACTGCAGCCTGCCAGGCTCCTCTGTCCATGGAATTTTCCCAGGCAAGAATATCAGAGTGGGTTTCTATTTCCTCCTCTAGTGGATCTTCCCAGCTCAGGGATCAAACCTGTGTCTTCTGCATTACAGGTGTATTATTTACCACTGAGCCTCCTGGGAAACCAGAGGATGGATTTTAAGGCAATGATAATACTCACCTGATGCGAATAGCTGACTTTTGAAAAGACCCTGATGCTGGGAAAGATTGAGGGCAGGTGGAGAAGGAGATGACAGAGGATGAGATGTGGATGATATCACCAACTCAAAGAACATCCATTTGGGTGAACTCCTGGAGTTGGTGATGGACAGGGAAGCCTGGTGTGCTGCAGTTCATGGGTTCGCAAAGAAAGCCTGGTGTGCTGCAGTTCATGGGTTCGCAAAGAGTCGGACACCACTGAGCGACTGAACGGAACTGAACTGAATACTCAGTAGGATATGATAATGATGGATGCTTATAATTATACAGCTGTCCAAAACCATAGAATATACAACAGTAAGAGTGTGCTCCACAGTTTTAACAAATGTATTACCCTTGTGGGGAATGCTGTTAATGTGGGAGATTTGCATGTGTTATGGAGGGGATTATTTGGGAATTCTCTGTACTGTCTAGTTTTGTTATGAAACTAAAACGGCAGTAAAAAAAAATAAATAAAAATCAAATGAAATGCTGGTTCAGACCCTGTGAGAATGGCTAGAATTAGAAAGACTGCCAGTACCAGCTGTTGACTAGAATGTGTTGCCATTGTGTCTCTCATACATTGCTAATGGGAGAGTAAAATGGGACAATCAGTTTCAAGACAGCTTGGAAGTTTCTTTTAAATTAAACACGTGTTGTATATGCCATTTATCAACCTATTGTCTCTCAACTCTGAATGCCCAGTTTATTGTATGCTCTATAATTAGCAATGAGATATGGCTAAATATTTTACTTTTAAAGTGAGCACAATGTTAAGCTTTCTCAATATAAACTGTTGGAAGGATATCTCAGGGGCTCATAATTCTTAAAATTTCCCACTTGGGTCTTGGTCAGAGGTGATGGTATGCAGATCACTGGTTGCCTGGTACCAAAAATGTGGTAGGATTGACTTCAAATTTGCAGGAGGCAGCTGTAGGGTGTTCCACATAGTCATTATGATGCTGGTTACATGCGTGTATAACATTGTCAAAACTCACCAAACTGTTCTAAGTTATATACATTTTGTTTCGTGTAAATGATATACTAACAAACATTGTTTGAAAATAAGGATTTAATGCATGGACAAGTAAATGAAACTTTGATATGTGTTTCAGAAAATATGAGTTGGATTCACAGAACACTGTGAATTTTACAAAATCACTTGACATACATGCCTTCTGTCCTATCCCAAAATGAGCAAAGCGTACTTTATACAACCAGCACTAGATTTAAACTAATTTAAAGTTTGGTTGCCAGAAAAAAAAAAAAGTCTTAAAACAACACAAAAAAGCAATAAAGAAAAATGAATGCAACAGTTAAGTAATCTAGAAGAGGAGAACTGAATCATGGGCATGTTAAACCACCAGGTAGCTATTGAGTATATACTTTGAGCCTTGTGCTAGAATCAGGAAATATAAAGATTTCTTCAGTTAAGAGTCCTATAGACAGGGAAGTAAAGATCTTTATATGGAGTTGGGTAATATGTATTTACTGATGAAGATAATGCCAGAGTATTTGCTAATGTATGACATAGCAGAATAAGACCTGAACAAGGTGTATGAGAGACTGATTAGGTAGAAGAGATGAAGAAAAAATGCTGTTGAGACTAAAAAAAAGGGGGGGGGCAAATACAAGGTTTGAGGGAAATAATGAATTTGGCATCAAACAAAATCATTGGAATGTTTCCCTGTTCAGTATAGCTGGTCAGCCCACAAGAACAGATAGTGAACTTACAAGCATAGATGAAATCACCCAGGAAGAGGTTAAAAAAGAACAGAAATTCAGGTATTAAAAATCAAGATTAAAGTGGCATTCTTAATGAAGAGTCAAAGCTAGAAAGAAGTGACTGTGGTAACCATTAGGCTATAAATATTTGATGTATTGAGGGTACTCAGATAAGACCATGAATCAGAGCTATTTGGTGAGAAGGTTTTGACAACATGATTTACACTAAATTGCATTAATCTAAAAAGCAATGTCAGTTAATAATGAAGCTTAGCATGAGACAATAAAAAGTGTTTTACATCTCAATAGTTTTATGGTTATAAAAACAAAAATTTCAAATCTATTATTTCATTGAATTTTTATAATCTTTTAAGGTGGAAAGGACATGCACATTTTGCAAATTTTCTAGTTAAGGAAATAAAATCTCTATCAAATTTAATTATTTTCCTGAGATCATACAGCTAGTAAATGAAAGAAATTGTCTAGATACCTGATCAGATTTCTAACCCAATGAAGTTGCTACTATATAGCCTAATAGAAGATATATTTTTTTCTCCTTTGTGCAGTTACCCAATAATGGGAATATGACAATTACTTTTCTTTCACTTGAAGATGAAGCACATTAAGAATAGACAAAGGTGATGGAGGTGACAAGAGGGAAGATTATGAGTTTCGGCATGTGCAAAGGTTTAAATTTTTTTTTAATATTTCAACATGCTTCTGTCCTGATGTTGGGTTTCAGATAATAATGATTATCACTGTTGGAATTAATTTTGTATATGGCTATACAGTAACCATTTAATCTAACTGGTTTGCTTTTACAGGCAATTATGAACTCTCGCTATTAACTTAATGAATGCATGCTTTCCTATTATCTATATATTTTATGTGATATTTGGAAGTTTGGGGCATACAAACTATAAAGGAAATCTACAATAAGCCACATTAAATTATTCTCACAATAATGCTGAGAGTTTTGATAATACTAATGCCAACGTTCATATCCAAATAAAATACTCTTACTTGTAGTCCATAAGATATACGCGTCTTGGAGTAAAAGTGACAAATTGGTCCCGGTCCATCTACTCTCTGTCCTTGGATCTAACTTGTGGCATGATGATGAATATTTACAAGAGGGATGACCTAAGCTAGCAGTATTATTTTTGGCCCTGGTGAGTCTAATAAAAGATAAATCTGTGATGCTAGCAGCCTCTATCCATCTTGAGAGAACATCAGAAAATACTATGTGGAAATGATTTAATCCATTTTGAGAAAAAAGTGCTCTTAGACCCACATAGCAATATAATTGTTTTATATAGTATTTGATACATCTTGCCTTTCCATAGCAAGGAATATAGGAAAAAAGATTAGCTTGCTTCATGGCTAAATATAAACGAATCGGCGTGCCTTGTTTTTGTTAAGGTATCAAGCAACCAAATTTTTCTGAAGCTAAGAGTAATTAATATATTATCCAAGAGACTGTCCTTGGGAGGAAATGGAGAGTAAATATAACTCTTCATTTAGAGATTGATTGAACAGAGGCTCAGAAAGGAAAAATATTCAACATTACTTTTTCTGTAATTGTCATGATTAGCACATTTTAATAAATAATTCTCTATATAGAAAACTTTCTCATTTTTGCTTTCAGTGTATTTCTTCCTATGTCTTTCTTGTATTATATTCATTTAGTATATTTTTAAACTCGTAACTGAAAAGAGTCTTTCAAAATCCAAACTGAGTCTTGTTCTTTACTGTATCTCTCATGACGCCTCTCATAATAGCCTGATCATAAACAGAGCAGTAAACTAAGAACAAATGTTTCTGGGAAAAAAAGTTAAATGAATAAACACATTTGTTACCTAGAGATATGCAGTTGTTCTGGAGAGGAATCTAATCCTTGCTCTTATTCCCATTCTATTTGTTCTCAAAGTGCTATATGGAGAAAGTGTATTTTCTTACATTTGAGCAATATCATTTGCCAAGCCACTACCATGTTATAGTCACTGAGGACACAAGGATACAGAAGTAAATAAAACAAACAAACAAACAAAATCTCTAACCCAATAGAGCTTTCATGCTAATGGACAGGAATATGCAAGAAATAAATATACAAATGAACTATGTAATATGTGATATGGTTATAGGAACTATTGGGGAAAATAAAGCAGAACAAGTAAATAGGGAATGACAAATTAGGAACACTGTGAGAAACTAAGTTGGTAAAGAAGGGTCTAACTGAGAAAATAGGTATTTGAGTAAATACCTAATCGAGGTAAGGGAGTGAGTCACACAAATATTTATCAGAAGAGGAATCTAAGTAGAACATTCTTATGCAGTACTATTCCTCAAGGAACATAGAACATCAAGAGGGTTAATCTTCTGGTAATCAATTAAAACCAATGGATTAGTAGAAGAAGATGACAATTGGGAGGCAGTTGATAGGTCAGATACATAGATATCTAATAATTGCGAGGACACTGGTTTTTACTGTGAGCAAAGTATATTCGTTTGGAAGCTTGTTTTCATAGAACTACTCTACTACTATGTTAAAATCAGACTCTAAATAAGGAAGAACAGTAATAGGAATATCAACATAGAGGCTTTTTCAGTAATCCAGATAAGAGATGATGGTAAACTGAGTGAAGATGGCAGTGGTGGCAGTGAAAAGTGGCATAATTTTAGATATGTTTTAAAAGTAGAACATAACAGAATCCACAGGTAAGTTGAATGTGGGTTTGAGAGAGAGGGGGATAAAAGGTAGCAACTGCACAGTTTTGTACTGAAGAGATGAAATAATTGAATTGTCATTAATGGGTACAGGGAAAACTTTTTTTTTCTTCTTTGCTGGTGTGTGTCTAAAAATATTTGAAGTGGGGACTTTTCAGGCATTCACTGCCTCTAAGTTCAGTTCAGTTTAATCACTCAGTCGTATCCAACTCTTTGCGACCCCACGAACCACAGCACTCCAGGCCTCCCTGTCCATCACCATTTCCAGGATTCCAGCCAAACCCATTTGCAATGAGTCAGTGATGACATTCAACCATCTCATCCTCTGTCATCCCCTTTTCCTTCTGCACTCAATATTTCCCAGCATCAGGGTCTTTTCAAATGAGTCAGCTCTTCACAGCAGGTTGCCGAAGTACTGGAGTTTCAGCTTCAATATCAGTCCTTTCAATGAACACCCAGGACTGATCTCCTTTAGAATCGACTGGTTGGATCTCCTTGCAGTCCAAGGGACTCTCAAGAATCTTCTCTAACACACATTTCAAAAGCATCAATTCTATGCTCAGTTTCTTTATACTCCAAATCCCAATCCATACATGACAACTGGGAAAACCATAGCCTTGACTAGACGGACATTTGTTAGCAAAGTAATGTCTCTGCTTTTTCATATGCTGTCTAGGTTGGTCATAACTTTCCTTCCAAGGAGCAAGCATCTTTAAATTTCATGGCTGCAATCACCATCTGCAGTGATTTTGCAGCTCGGAAAAATAAAGTCTGTCACTTTTTCATTGTTTCCCCATCTATTTACCATGAGGTGATGGGATCAGATGCTACGATCTTAGTTTCGTGAATGCTATGATCTTAATTTACTGAATGTTGAGCTTTACACCAACTTTTTCACTATTCTCTTTCAGTTTCATCAAGAGGCTCTTTAGTTTTTCTTTACTTTCTGCCATAAGGGTGCTGTCATCTGCATATGTGAGGTTATTGATATTTCTCCCGGCAATCTTGATTCCAGCTTGTGCTTCTTCCAGCCAAGCGTTTCTCATGATGTGCTCTGCACAGAAGTTAAATAAGCAGGGTGACAACATACAGCCTTGACGTACTCCTTTTCCTATTTGGAACCAGTCTGTTGTTCCATGTCCAGTTCTAACTGTTGCTTCCTGAACTGCATATAGGTTTCCAAAGAAGCAGGTCAGGTGGTCTGGTATTCCCATCTCTTTCAGAATTTTCCACAGTTTATTGTGATCCACACAGTCACAGGTTTTGGCATAGCTGATAAAGTAGAAATAGATGTTTTTTTCTGGAATTTTCTTGCTTTTTTCATGATCCAGCAGATGTTGGCAATTCGATCTCTGGTTCCTCTGCTTTTTCTAAAACCAGCTTGAACATCTGGAAATTCATGGTTCATGTATTGCTGAAGCTTGGCTTGGAGAATTTTGAGCAATAATTTACTAGCATGTGAGATGAGTGCAACTGTGTGGTAGTTTGAGCATTCTTTGGCATTGCCTTTGTTTGAGATTGGAATGAAAACTGACCTTTTCCAGTCCTGTGGCCACTGCTAATTTTTCCAAATTTGCTTGCCCTAAGTGGAGATGACAATTAGTGAAGTCTGGAGAATAGAAATAACATTGTGCCTCGAAATAAAAATTTAGGGGTCATTAACATTAAATGTTTTTTGAAGACAGGAACCTGAAGGAGATCACAAGAGGGTGAATGAAGGTAAAGAAGAGATGTCAAGGGAAAGGGGAAGAAAGAAAGGGCCTAAATAGATGGTGTAGGACAGTAGAGAGGACAGGTGAAATAAGGAAAAGAAATTAAGAACTGTTTTTTGGAGTGTTACAATATTAAGAGAAGAAAAGAGACCCCCAAAAGGGAGAGGGGATATGTCTGTATTAGTTTTCTATTGCTGTTATAATGAGGTACTATAAACTTAGTAGTTGTAACAGCAAATTAAATTTCTTAGAGTTTTGAAAATCAGAATCTGAAAATAGGCTTCACTGGGTTACAATCAAAATGTTATCAGGGTATCCTTCCTTTTAGGGCATCTAGGGATGAATCTAGTTCCTTGCCTTTTCCAGTTTCTATAGGTAACTTTTATTGTTGGGCTCATGACCCCTCTCTTCCATTTTGACAGCCAGTAAGTCCATCACTAAAACTTGTTTCTGTCATTATTTTTCCTTCTCTGATCTGACAATCCTGTTTCCTCCTCCTATAAGAACCCTTGTGATTATACTCGGCCAACCTGGCTAGTGCAAGATTATACTCATTTCAAGGTTTTTCATTATACTTATAAAGTCTCTCTCTTTCTCTTTTGTACATGTAAAACAAACATTCACAAACTCTGGGAATTGGGACACAGATGTCTTTTGGAGGACCATTATTCTGCCTTTCTCAATGATGAGTTAACCAGCAAGGTAAAATTAATACCAGACAGTGTAGTGTATGAAATTCAGATGAAATACATGCTTAAAAAGGAGAGGTGTTTCACTATGCCAAATATCAACTGATGGATCAAATAGGATGAGACTGGAAAATGATCACAGACATAATAGAGAAATTCGGATAAAAATTTAGGGGCAAAAGTCTTGTGGTATGGATGCTAAAGTGTGTGTGTGTGTACAGATAATTTTAGGCAACTGATGTGAGCAACTTTATCAAGGAATTTTGTTCCAAAAGTGAAAATAAAAACAAGTGGCGTATAGAAAGGAGCATAGCAGTCATTGCAAAGTTAAAGCTATTTTTTTTTAATGGGAGCAATAACATTTATAGGTTATATGCGTAAGCATCATATGTGCACCAGCATACTAATATATGTTGATAGCAATGATTTAGATAAGCTTGAATGAAGCAGGAGAGAAAACATGTTAAACTGGTGCAAAGTCCTTGAGTAGGAAATGAAAACGTGACCCAGGAAGAGTGAAAGGATTAACATTTGCAAGCATAGAGCATGCCCATAATAATGGATCTAAAGAAAAGTAACTAGGTAGTTAGATATGGGATGAAAATTTTTAATGTTTGCTTTATTCTCAATGAGATGGAAGTAATGTTAGAATGAAAATGAAACAAAAGGCCTTAAAATTTATAGCAGAAATGAAAAAGTTTGAAGCAGTCATCCTTAAGAGTGAATGACTGGCTTAGGGGAAGACTGTATGATTTCTGGGCAGCAGTAAGGGACCACTTGAAGTTTATGTCATAAATGTATCATTATACATGGATGTGTGTGTGTGTGTGTGTGTGTGTGTGTGTGTGTATGTTGTGCATGCACACATTTCCAGTCATATTCAGTTATTCAGGTAAGAGCCAGAATAGGCAAAAGACACAATTAAGAATGTAGCTCTGATCTAGATTTATATTACATTTTATGCATTATCTCTGTAAAAATTGCTTTTCTGAAGATTTTATTAGAACTCTATGAGACAGCAGATGATGGCCAGATTTACTCCATTCAGGCTAAACTAATTTCATATTAGTGTAAAGGTCAGAGTGACATAAAGAAAAAAGTTCTACTGAAAAAGAAATATTGAAATATTAAACACTCACTGTTGTTCAGTTCAGTTCAGTTCAGTCGCTCAATCGTGTCCAACTCTTTGCAACCCCATGAATTGCAGCACGCCAGGCCTCCCTGTCCATCACAATCTCCCAGTGTTCACTCAGACTCATTTGCAACGAGTCCATGATGCCATCCAGGCATCTCATTCTCTGTCGTCCCCTTCTCCTTCTGCCCCCAACATCTCCCAGCATGAGAGTCTTTCCCAATGAGTAACCTCTTCGCATGAGGTGTCTGAAGGACTGGAGCTTCAGCTTTAGCATCATTCCTTCCAAAGAAATCCCAGGGCTGATCTCCTTCAGAATGGTCTGGTTGGGTCTCCTTGCAGTCCAAGGAACTCTCAAGAGTCTTCTCCAACACCACAGTTCAAAAGCATCAATTCTTCGGTGCTCAGCCTTCTTCACAGTCTAACACTCATATCCATACATGACCACAGGAAAAACCATAGCCTTGACTAGATGGACCTTAGTCAGCAAAGTAATGTCTCTGCTTTTGAATATGCTATCTACGTTGGTCATAACTTTTCTTCCAAGGAGTAAGTGTCTTTTAATTTCATGGCTGCAGTCACATCTGCAGTGATTTTGGAGCCCCAAAAAATAAAGTCTGACACTGTTTCCACTCTTTCCCCATCTATTTCCCATGAAGTGATGGGACCAAATGCCATGATCTTCATTTTCTGAATGTTGAGCTTTAAGCCAACTTTTTCACTCTCCACTTTAACTTTTATCAAGAAGCTTTTTAGCTCCTCTTCACTTTCTGCCATAAGGGTGGTGTCATCTGCATATCTGAGGTTATTGATATTTCCCCTGGCAATCTTGATTCCAGCTTGTGTTTCTTTCAGCCCAGTGTTTCTCATGATGTACTCTGCATAGAAGTTAAATAAGCAGGGTGACAACATACAGCCTTGACGTACTCCTTTTCCTATTTGGAACCAGTCTGTTGTTCCATGTCCAGTACTAACTGTTGCTTCCTGACTTGCATACAGATTTCTCAAAAGGCAGGTCAAGTGGTCTGGTATTCCCATCTCTTTCAGAATTTTCCACAGTTTATTGTGATCCACAATCAAAGGCTTTGGCATAGTCAATAAGGCAGAAATAGATGCTTTTCTGGAACTCTCCTGCTTTTTCCATGATCCAGCAGATGTTGGCAATTTGATCTCTGGTTCCTCTGCATTTTCTAAAACCAGCTTGAACATCAGGAAGTTCACGGTTCCCGTATTGCTGAAGCCTGGCTTGGAGAATTTTGAGCATTACTTTACTAGCGTGTGAGATGAGTGCAATTGTGTGGTAGTTTGAGCATTCTTTGGCATTGCCTTTCTTTGGGATTGGAATGAAAACTGACATTTTCCAGTCCTGTGGCCACTGTTGCATTTTTCCAAATTTACTGGCATATTGAGTGCAGCACTTTCAAAGCATCATCTTTCAGAATTTGAAATAGCTGAACCGCAATTTCATTGATGGCACCTCCACTAGCTTTGTTCGTAGTGATGCTTTCTAAGGCCCACTTGACTTCACATTCTAGGATGTCTGGCTCTAGGTGAGTGATCACACCATTGTGATTATCTGGGTCATGAATATCTTTTCTGTACAGTTCTTTTGTATATTCTTGCCACCTCTTCTTAATATCTTCTGCTTCTGTTAGATCCATACCATTTCTGTCCTTTTTCGAGCTCATCTTTGCATGAAATGTTCCCTTGGTATCTCTAATTTTCTTGAAGAGACCTCTCGTCTTTCCCATTCTGTTCTTTTCTTCTATTTGTTTGCATTGATCGCTGAAGAATGCTTTCCTGTCATTTCTTGCTGTTTTTTGGAACTCTGAATTCATATGCTTATATCTTTCCTTTTCTCCTTTGTTTTTCGTCTCTTTTCTTTTCACAGCTATTTGTAAAATCCTTCTAACATGATGTTCTTTTCCCTTTAGAGAGCCATTACTTCCTGAAGTAATACAGTTACATGAGTTGGATAGGATACACTCTATATCCAATTCTAGAGCTGGCCATGATATATATGAGCACACATCCACATTCAGAGAAACTGGGGCTGATGATATAGAACTAAGTCCATTGTACAGGTACATTCCATTGAATATATTTATTTGTTCAGTGTTAGCACAAGCAATATAAACATAAAGATTTCTGAATCATTATAGATGGTGTTCAATGAAACGTTTAAAAAACAAACTGTTAGTTCAGTTCAGTTGCTCAGTCGTGACCAACTCCTTGTGACCCCATGGATCGCAACACACCAGGCCTCCCTGTCCATCACCAACTCCCGGAGTTCACTCAGACTCACGTCCATCGAGTCAGTGATGCAAACCAGCCATGTCATCCTCTGTCTTCCCCTTCTCCTCCTGCCCCCAATCCCTCCCAGCATCAGAGTATTTTCCAATGAGTCAACTCTTTGTATGAGGTGGCTGAAGTATTTGAGTTTGAGCTTTAACATCATTCCTTCCAAAGAAATCCCAGGGTTGATCTTCAGAATCGATTTGTTGGATCTCCTTGCAGTCCAAGGGACTCTCAAGAGTCTTCTCCAACACCACAGTTCAAAAACATCTATTCTTTGGTACTCAGCTTTCTTCACAGTCCAACTCTCACATCAATACATGATCACAGGAAAAATCATAGCCTTAACTAGATGGACCTTAGTCAGCAAAGTAATGTCTTTGCTTTTGAATATGCTATCTAGGTCGGTCATAACTTTTCTTCGAAGGAGTAAGCGTCTTTTAATTTCATAATGGAGTGTAATTTCCTCGGTTCTGTCTCATCACAACAAAAATTTGAAGTGACCAACGTTAAAGTCCTTGGTGCATCACAGCTCTTGGACAGTGTTACAACTCTGTATTATAGCTCGCTTTTATTGAGAAAATAAAAGGAAAATACATCCTCAAGGCGTGAGGGCATGCTAGCCCAGTAGACGTGAAGAGGAGAGAGAGAGAAAGAGAAAGAGAGACTGAAAATGTGCATGCAGGGGAGAGAGACAGAGAATGCGCATGGAGGAGGGAGGGCTTTGATCCTTTATCTCCTCTTTTTATATTTTTTTTCCTCCCCATGAACCTGTCCTATGTAAACGGGGCTAGCCAGGAGAGCCATTTGTTCTACCTGATGTCTTTACTCTAGTTCTCAGACCTTCATTTGTTCTATTTTCTCAGGCTTTCCCCTTCCTTGTGTTTTATCCACTGTCATTCTGGACTCCTTCTCCTATTCTAACTACCTAACAACACAAAGAAACATTTAGGTCTACCCACTGCCACTGAACAACAGATTGCAATTACAACCAAAGTCAGATTTCAAATGAAAACTTTTCATGGGGGAGCTTACACACAGAGGAGTGGAACTGTGGCCCTGATATTATTTTATCTCTCACCCCTACTACCACAATATATTCAGTTATAACAGCTACTGGATTATAAAATCAAAGTCATCTTGAACTTAATTTTCTGGTACAACTGAAAACATCCTAAATATTGCAACACAGAATTGATGCTTCTGCACTGTGGTATTGGAGAAGACCCTTTAGAGCCCCTTGGACTGCAAGGAGATCCAACAAGTCCATTCTGAAGGAGATCAGCCCTGGGATTTCTTCAGAAGGAATGATGCTAAAGCTGAAACCAGTACTTTGGCCACCTCATACAAAGAGTTGACTCATTGGAAAAGACTCTGATGCTGGGAGGGATTGGGGGCAGGACGAGAAGGGGAAGGCAAAGGATGAAATGGCTGGATGGCATCACTGACTCGATGGACATGAGTCTGAGTGAACTCTGGGAGTTGGTGATGGACAGGGAGGCCTGGCGTGCTGCGACTCATGGGGTCACAAAGAGTCGGACACGACTGAGCGACTGAACTTAACTGAACTGAACTCAATTTTAGCTTGCTTACTCACTCTTTGAGTTATTACTTGAGCTTTTTAATGATACATTTAATAAAATTCCCGTGACTTTGGATATCTTCTATGCAGAAGTTTAACCTATATTTTAAATTTTCATATAGCATTACTAGCAAGTGAAGTATAACATTTCAATATTCAGTCAGGAAAATAAAACCTATATCAATTAACTGGAGAGAAAAAAAATGAAATACAGGTGATCAATTATGAAACTATTAGAAAATCCATAAGAACAATTAGGAGATATGAAGTAGCCCTGAGATTAGCACATGACGGAGATGCTCTCAAATATAGGAAGATGTTTTAGTGAGGCAGGGACCAAGGAAGGAGACCACTAACACCATCTAGAGTCACAGCTACACACCAGAAACAATAACAGGGTAGATCCTACTTGCAGAAGCTCAACCATAGGAAGAAGTAGACCATGTTGATTTGTCAAAGGTGGGGACTTCTTCCTTCCTTTCACCCTTTAGTCTCCTGCCAGTAACTTGCATTAATCAAAACAGTTGGCAAAGTACCCTGGCGAAAAACAAATAAAAAAATTAAAAAAAAAGTTTTTAGAAAAGAATCAGTTCCTCTGCTAAAAAAATCAGGGCATGATAGTGAGAGAAAACAGGCAAATGACAGGAAAATGGGGATACGATATGTCCTTGAATACTATATTAGTTAATTGTAAGTTGCCCACTATTTGTTTAACAGATAAATCCCAAATTTCAGTAGTTGAACAAGCATAAGTCTTATTTATCATTCAGTTAATTATAACTTTCTGTTCATTTCCAAGGAAAACCATTCAATATTATGGTAATTCAAGTCTATGCTGAAGAAGCTGAAGTTGAATGGTTCTATGAAGACCCGCAAGACCTTCTAGAACTAAAACCCAAAAAGATGTTCATTTCATTATAGGGGACTGGAGTGAAAAAGTAGGAAGTCAAGAAACGCCTGGAGTAACAGGCAAATTTGGCCTTATTGTACAGAATGAAGCAGGGCAAAGGCTAATAGAGTTCTGCCAAGAGAACACACTGGTCATAGAAAACACCCTCTTCCAACAACACAGGAGAAGACTCTACGCATGGACATTACCAGATGGTAAACACCAAAATCAGACTGATTATACTTTTTGCAGACAAAAGTGGAGAAGCTCTATACAGTCAGCAAAAACAAAACCAGGAGCTGACTGCAGCTCAGATCATGAACTGCTTATTGCCAAATTCAGACTGAATTTGAAGAAAGTGGGGAAAACCACTAGACCCTTAAGACATGACCTAAATCAAATCCCTTATGAATACACAGTCGAAGTGAGAAATAGATTTAAGGGACTAGATCTGATAGACAGAGTTCCTGATGAACTATGGATGGAGGTTCATGACATGTACAGGAAAGAGGAATAAAAACCATCCCCAAGAAAAAGAAATGCAAAAAAGAAAAATGGCTGTCTGGGGAGGCCTTACAAATAGCTGTGGAAAGAAGAGAAGTGAAAAAGCAAAGGAGAAAAGGAAAGATATACCCATTTGAATGCAGAGTTCCAAGGAATAGCAAGTAGAGATAAGAAGCCCTTCCTCAGTGATCAATGCAAAGAAACAGAGAAAAAACAATAGAATGGGAAAGATTAGAGATCTCTCCAAGGAAATTAGAGATACTAAGGGAACATTTCATGCAAAGATGGGCTCGATAAAGGACAGAAATGGTATAGACCTAACAGAAACAGAATATATTAAGAAGAGGTGGCAAGAATACACAGAAGAACTGTACAAAAAAGATCTTCATAACCTATATAATCACGATGGTGTGATCACTCACCTAAAGCCAGACATCCTGGAATGTGAAGTCAAGTGGGCCTTAGGATGCATCCCTATGAACAAAGCTAGTAGAGGTGATGGAATTCCAGTTGAGCTATTTCAAATCCTAAAAGATGATGTTGTGAAAGTGCTGCACTCAATATGCCAGCAAATTTGGAAAACTCAGCAGTGGTCTCAGGACTGGAAAAGTCCAGTTTTCATTCCAATCCCAAAGAAAGGCAATGCCAAGTCATGCTCAAACTGTCGCAAAATTGCACCCATCTCACACGCTAGTAAGGAGAAGGCAATGGCACCCCACTCCAGCACTCTTGCCTGGAAAATCCCTTGGACAGTGTGCTGCAGTCCATGGGGAGGTGGAGGTGTGCTGCAGTCCATGGGGTCACTGAGAGTTGGACACAACTGAGCAACTTTGCCGGGGTCCAGCCCCGGTGGATCCAGGGTGATTCAAAGGTGGGGATGGAGTCGGCATCCTTGGAAATAACTTATTTAATTACAGATAGAGAGGGATTAGAAAATTAGCACAGAAAAAGAGGATGAATAACTTGATTTACATGGAATACCAATCACCACCTACGTAGGCCGCAGGCGTCTTCCCATTCTCCCGAAGGAGAAGAGGCACTGAGGCCCCCCTAGTCTGATCTTAGAAGCGCAGGCAAAATTAGTAGGCTTGGTGGGTACCCATGCACCAGATGGGAATTCGGCCAGAAAATAGTAGGAGAGAAAAAGAGGCTGAATAACTTGGTGTACATGGGATACCAATAAAATTCCAAGACAAGGTATTTGCACCATGTACGTTGGACCACCGGTGCCACTTGAATATTGGAAGGTGCCCCTCTTTGGGCTCCTTCTTGCTTGGGCTTGAAAGCCAGGACAAGTAAGTAGACATGGCAGGCACCCATGCTCCAGATGGGAATTCAGCCAGAAATACAGAGAGCAAGAAAGAAGTGACATGGGGGAATCAGTC
Source organism: Ovis canadensis (assembly GCF_042477335.2). Lineage (NCBI taxonomy): Eukaryota > Metazoa > Chordata > Mammalia > Artiodactyla > Bovidae > Ovis > Ovis canadensis. The sequence continues at coordinate 20,405,131 of NC_091259.1, read as the reverse complement.
TTTCCGGAAACTGATCCGATTTCTTTATTTTGGGGTTTGCTTATATACCTTTTGTTACCCATAGGGAAGAATAGAGAGTGACACGGGGGTCAGCAGTCCTGACCTTTATCAAAATCAGGTGCTTTACATAAAAAAAGGTCTTAGGGGTTTTACATCATCTTCTGGCCATGAGGCCTGCTGACATTTTATGACCCTTTCTTTCTGATAATCAAAAAACTTACTTTTTCCAAGGGTGTTTTTTCTTAAGCCAGGCACCACCCTCCAAATAAAGTTGCATTCCTATAGGGTGAGGGTGTAGTGAGTTACAAAAAAGAAACAAATTTATTTAACCCAAGGTTAAGATGATTAATCTTAAAGGTTAATACTTATTTCTCCTATATGCTAGTTATATTCATTATAAGGGCAGGAAATATGGAGATTTAGCAGCAAACATCAGCCCAACAAATGAAAATCCTTTCACCAATGTTCCCCTTAAGATCTATTCAGTCTTAAGATAGTAATAAAGTTACATTTTTGCATAGCAGGGACACAGTGATTTATAACAAAGTACAGTGATCTATTACAAAAGAGAAAATTCATTAACTCAAAAAGTTTAGTATTGCTAACTTTAAAAATGAGTATATTTCCTTTTCTATATTCCACATACACTGATTAATATATTCCCAGGTGCCTAAGGATATGGAGGCCTGGCGGCAATCATTGACTCAACAATGAGAAAAGCCCTATGCTAATTCAGTTCAGTTCAGTTCAGTCACTCAGTCGTGTCTGACTCTTTGCGACCCCATGAATCACAGCACACCAGGCCTCCCTGTCCATCACCATCACCCAGAGTTCACTAAGACTCACATCCATCGAGTCCATGATGCCATCCAGCCATTTCATCCTCAGTCGTCCCCTTCTCCTCCTGCCCCCAATCGCTCCCAGCATCAGAGTGTTTTCCAATGAGTCAACTCTTCACATGAGGTGTCTGAAGGACTGGAGCTTCAGCTTTAGCATCATTCCCTCCAAAGAAGTCCCAGGGCTGATCTCCTTCAGAATGGACTGGTTGGATCTCCTTGCAGTCCAAGGAACCCTCGAGAGTCTTCTCCAACACCACAGTTCAAAAGCATCAATACTTCAGTGCTCAGCCTTCTTCACAGTCCAACTCTCACATCCATACATGACCACAGGAAAAACCATAGCCTTGACTAGACGGACCTTAGTTGGCAAAGTAATGTCTCTGCTTTTGAATATGCTATCTACGTTGGTCATAACTTTTCTTCCAAGGACTAAGCGCCTTTTAATTTCATGGCTGCAGTCACAATCTGCAGTGATTTTGGAGCCCCCCCAAAAATAAAGTCTGACACTGTTTCCACTGTTTACCCATCTATTTCCCATGAAGTGATGGGACCAGATGCCATGATCTTCAATTTCTGAATGTTGAGCTTTAAGCCAACTTTCTCGCTCTCCTCTTCCGCTTTCATCAAGAGGCTTTTTAGCTCCTCTTCACTTTCTGCCATAAGGGTGGTGTCATCTGCATATCTGAGGTTATTGATATTTCTCCCAGCAATCTTGATTCCAGCTTGTGTTTCTTCCAGTCCTGCGTTTCTCATGAGGTAAGCTGCATAGAAGTTAAATAAGCAGGGTGACAATATGCAGTCTTGATGTACCCTTTTCCTATTTGCAACCAGTCTGTTGTTCCATGTGCTGTTCTAACTGTTGCTTCCTGACCTACATACAGATTTCTCAAGATGCAGGTTAGGTGGTCTGGTATTCCCATCTCTTTCAGAATTGACCACAGTTTATTGTGATCCACACAGTCAAAGGCTTTGGCATAGTCAATAAAGCAGAAATAGATGTTTTTCTGGAACTCTCTTGCTTTTTCCATGATCCTTTGGATGTTGGCGATTAGATCTCTGGTTCCTCTGCCTTTTCTAAAACCAGCTTGAACATCAGGGAGTTCACGGTTCACGTATTGCTGAAGCCTGGCTTGGAGAATTTTGAGCATTACTTTACTAGCATGTGAGATGAGTGCAATTGTATGGTAGTTTGAGTATTCTTTGGCATTGCCTTTCTTTGGAATTGGAATGAAAACTGACCTTTTCCAGTCCTTTGGCCATTGCTGAGGTTTCCTATGCTAATTAAGACTCTCAAAATACTCCAAACTCTCTGTGCTGTTTATGGTTGAGAGGTAGTAAACAATCATGTGGGTAGTGGCAGGGGTATGGATAATCCTGTCACACAAGCTAGTTTGCCAGCAGAGAGGTTTGACCTGAGACACCCTTGTCACACCCAGGGCAGGGAATTAGCAGCAATTATTGGCAAAACAAATGAAAAACACTTCACCGATATAATTCCTAACCAACGCACTATACTAATAATTTCTAACTTCCCCAAAAAATTTGCCTTTAGTAAGTCTAAAACATCTATGCCTCTCATGGTTGGGAGGCTGTAAATAATCACCTGTGGCCGGACGAACCTATACAGGCATACCAGATAACCTTCAGAGGAGTTCGTAAGTTGAAACATTCTTGTCACACCCAGGAATTTTTGTTAACTGGAGCTGCAAGTTAGCTCCTTCTCCAAAAGAAATGGTGATGGGGGAGAACCTGCAGTAAAGTCAGAGGTGTAGGTGAGAGCATAAAACAGACTCTGGTTTTGAGGGTAGATGCTCGAGAACAGGCGGTTTCCTGAGGCTTGGTCACGCCTTTGCGTATGCCAAGCCTCCTTCCTCATGACCTTTGCCATGGGCAGATTTCCTCATGCTGGCTCCCAGCACAACTTCACTTTCACTTTTCACTTTCATGCATTGGAGAAGGAAATGGCAATCCACTCCAGTCTTCTTGCCTGGAGAATCCCAGGGACGAGGGAGCCTGGTGAGCTGCCATCTATGGGGTCGCATAGAGTTAGACATGACTGAAGCGACTTAGCAGCAGCAGCAGCACACGCTAATAAAGTAATGCTTAAAATTCTCCAAGCCAGGCTTCAGCAATATGTGAACCATGAAATTCCAGATGTTCAAGCTGGTTTTAGAAAAGGCAGAGGAACCAGAGATCAAATTGCCAACATCTGATGGATCATGGAAAAAGCAAGAGAGTTCCAGAAAAAAAAAAAAAATCTATTTCTGCTTTATTGACTATTCCAAAGCCTTTGACTGTGTGGATCACAATAAACTGTGGTCAATTCTGAAAGAGATGGGAATACCAGACCACCTGACCTGCTTCTTGAGAAACGTGTATGCAGTTCAGGAAGCAACAGTTAGAACTGGACATGGAACAACAGACTGGTTCCAAACAGGAAAAGGAGTACGTCAAGTCTGTATATTGCCACCCTGCTTATTTAGCTTATATGCAGAGCACATCATGAGAAACGCTTGGTTGGAGGAAGCACAAGCTGGAATGAAAATTGCTGGGGGAAATATCAATAACCTCAGATATGCAGATGACACCACCCTTATGGCAGAAAGTGAAGAAAACCTAAATGATGAAAGTGAAAGAGGAGAGTGAAAAAGTTGGCATAAAGCTCAACATTCAGGAAACTAACATCATGGCATCTGCTCCCATCACATCATGGCAAATAGATGGGGAAAATGTGGAAATAGCGGCTGCCTTTATTTTTCTGGGCTCCAAAATCACTACAGATGGTCACTGCAGCCATGACATTAAGACACTTACTCCTTGGAAGGAAAGTTATGACTAACCTAGACAGCATATTAAAAAGCAGAGACATTCCTTTGCCAGCAAAGTTCTGTCTAGTCAAGGCTATGGTTTTTCCAGTGTTCATGTATGGATGTGAGAGTTGGAATATAAAGAAAGCTGAGAGCAGAAGAATTGATGCATTTGGACTGTGGTGTTGGAGAAGACTCTCGAGAGTTCCTTGGACTGCAAGGGGATCCAACCAGTCCATTCTGAAGGAGATCAGCCCTGGGATTTCTTTGGAAGGAATGATGCTAAAGCCGAAACTCCAGTGCTTTGGCCAACTCATGCAAAGAGTTGACTGATTGGAAAAGACTTTGATGCTGGGAGGGATTGGGGGCAAGAAGAAAGATCCAACCAGTCCATCCTAAAGGAGATCAGTCCTGGGGTTCATTGGAAGAACTAATGTTGAAGCTGAAACTCCAATACTTTGGCCACCTAATGCCAAAGTGCTGACTCTTGGAAAAGTCCCTGTTGCTGGAAAGATTGAGGGCAGGATAAGAAAGGGACGACAGAGGATGAGATGGCTGGATGGCATCATTGACTCGATGGACATGAGTTTGGGTGAACTCCGGGGGTTGGTGATGGACAAGGAGGCTTGGCATTCTGCGGTTCATGTGTTCATATAGAGTTGGACACGACTGAACGACTGAACTGAACTGAATTGAAGTATAATCAGGAGTTCCAAGTTAGTAAGGGAACAGGATCTTTCCATTTTATGATGCTATCATATTTTAAGTCTTTATAGTACTTCCACTTAATCGACAGTAGAGAAAAATAGATGGTAAATCACACATGAAAGATCTTTTAAGTGTATGATGTTGGGAAGTCATTTCGTTTTTCCCCAGTTTTGTTGAGATTAATTGACATATAGCATTGTGTAAGTTTAAGTATTATGTGTTAATTCAATTAACTAATATATTGCAAAATGATTGTCAACATAGCATTAGCTAGCACCTACATCAAGTCACATAATTATTATTTCCTTTTTGTGATGATAATATTTAACATATACCATCTCAGAATTTTTCTACTATATTATCCAATATTGTGAATTATGTCACAATGCTGTACATTAGATTCCCAACAGTTACTAATCTTCTAAGTGGAAGTTTATACCCTTTGGTCAACATCTCCCATTTCCCACTCTTCCTGACAGGCGCCTAGTAAGCATCTTTCTTCTCTCTGTTTCTATGAGCTTTTTGTTGTTGTTGTTGTTCATTGCACATATAAGTGAGATCAGACAGTGTCTGACAAATGTCTCTGTCTGACATTTCACTTAACATAATACATTTAATATCCTTCCATGTATTCAGAGACAGTAGTAGTTTCTCCTTATGGCTGAGTGATATTCCATTGTGTGTGTGTATCTGTATGTGTGTACACACACACATATATATATATGCACATATATAGCTCACATCTTCTTTATCTATTATTGGACATTTAATTTACTTCTATATGTTGGCTATTATGAATTATACTTCAGTAAACATGGGGATACAAGCATCTCTTTGATATCTTGTTTTGACTTCCTTTGGATATACATTCAGAATTAGGATTGCTAGGTCATAATATAGTTCACATTTAATTATTTGAGGAAACTCTGTATGGTCTTGCATAATGGCTGTACCAATTTACATTCTTATGAAGAGTGCACAAGGGTTCCCTTTACTCCACATGCTTGCCAACACTTGTTATTTGTCATATTTTGGATGATAGCCATTTCAGCAGGCTTTGGTGTTTTGATTTGTATATTCTCGATGGTTAGTGTGTTGGCATCTTTTCCTGTGCCTGTTGGCCAAAAGGATGGATGTCTGGATGTCTTCTTGGGAAGACATGGGTGTCTTCTTGGTGAAAAAAAGTTATTTAATTCATTTGTTTTCTTTAATTCCAAAGTTTGCTTTTCATCTTGCTGTTTCTTTTGGTGGGCAGAAGCTTTTTAGTTGATATGCTCCCCCTTGATTTTTGCTTTCATTGTTCATGCATTTGATGTCTTGTCAAAAAAAAAAATTATTGTCAAGAAAAATAGTAAGGAGATACCCGCCTATGTTTTCTCCAGGAGTTTTGCAGTTTCAAGTCAATATTTAAGTATTTGATTCATTTCAAGTAAATTTTGTGAATGGTGTAAATAAGGGCCCAGTTTCATTTTCTCTGCATGTGCTTATCCAGTTTTCCAAATATAATTTATAGCAGACATTAAACATTCTTGGTTTTTCCTTGTCAAATAGTAGTTGATCTCATGTGCAAAGATTTATTTCTATGCTCTAGCTTCTGTTCCATTAGTCTATGTGTCTATTTTTACAAAATACCATTCTGTTTGGATTACTATAGCTTTTTAGTATGGTTTGAAATCAGGAAGTGCGATGCCTCCAGATTTGTTCTTCTCTCTCAAGATTTATTTGGCTAATCATGTTGTTTTATTTTATTTTCCACACAGATTTTAGAATTATTTCTTTTTTCTATTTCTGTGAAAAAGCCCATTGAAATTTTGATAGGGATTGTATTAAATATGTACATAGTCTCAGGCAATATGGACATGTTTATCTTTTTTTGATACTTTAACATGGGCTCTCTCTCCATTTGTTTGTGTCTCCTTAAGTTTTTTTTTTTTTTTTCCTTAATCAATGTCTTATAGTTTTTTGTACAGATATTTCCACTTCTTTGGCTAAGTTTATTCTTAGTCCATTGGGTCACAAAGAGTTAGACACAACTGAACTACTGAACTGAACTAATTCCTATCAGCTAATAGGTTTTGAAGCTATTATGAATGAAATTATTTTCTTTCTTTTTTAAGATATGTCATTGCTAGTGTACGGATTTACTGCTGATTTCTACCTGTCAATTTGTTATCCTTCAACTTCACTGATTTGTTGATTAGGTCTAACAGTTTTTTGACAAAGTATTTAGGCAATTTATGTATAAGACTGTATTATCACACACACAAAAAAACCTACAAATTTACTTCTTCCTGAGTTTGATGCCCTTTATTCCTTTATCCTGCATGATTGCTCTGGGAAGAATTCCCAATATTGTGTTAAAAAAGAGTGATGAGAGCAGTCATCTTTATTTTGTTCTTGACCTTAGAGGAAAAGCTGTCAACCTTTCATTAATATGATGTTAGCTGTGGGCTTCTTATGTGTGGCCTTTATTATGTGACGGTATGTTTCATTTATACTAAGTTTATTGTGAGTTTTTATAATGAAAACATGCTGTATTTTACCAAATGCTTTTTCTGAATCTATTGAAATGAGATATAATTTTTATTTTTCATTCTATTAATTCATTGTATATTGATTTGCTTGTGTAAAAACATCTTTGTATGCCAGGGATAAATGGCATGCTTAGTCATGCTGTATGATTCTTTTAATGTGCCGTTTACTTCAGTTTGCTAATACTTTGCTGAGAATTTTTGCACCTCTATTCATCAAGGATATTAGTCTATAGTTTTTTTTCTTGTAGCGTTCTTATCTGGCTTTGGTGTCAGATTAATGCTAGCCTTGTAAAATGAGTTTAGGAACATTCCCTTCTCACCAATTTTTTGGAGGAATTTGAGAAGGATGGGAGTTAATTATATTTAAATGTGTGTTACAAATCACTAGTGAAACCATCTGGTCCAGGGCTTGTTGCTGTTGAGAAGTTTTAGATTATTAATTCAATCTCCCTACTAGAGCCATCTTTTAAATTATTTTCTAGATGCTTCATATCTTGCCTGGAGAATCCCAGGGATGGGGGAGCCTAGTGGGCTGCCGTCTATGGGATCGCAGAGTCGGGCGCAACTGACGCGATTTAGCAGCAGCAGCAGCAGATGCTTCGTAATTATATTATTCCTTTCTATCTTCTTCTTCCTTTCGTTGTGCATAAATGTTTTACCATTGTAGGATGTTTGATTCAGTTCTTTACCGTCTGTAAATATACTACAGGTGTTTGCTTTGTGACTTCCATGAAACTTACATAAAATATTTTATAGATAAAACTATTTTATACCTATAACAAGTAACTTCAATCACATACAAAACGGTACCCTTGTACTTCCACTTTTTACTTTTTAAATGCCATAATTTAAAGTTTGTAATATTATGTATTCACTAACAAATTATAGTAAGATTCTTTCATTTCAGCTTGAAGAATTCCTTCCAGCATTTCTTGTAAGGCAGATCTGGTTATGATGAATTCTCCTAGAATTTGTCAAAAGAAATTCTATTTCTCATTCATTTTAAAAGGTAACAATTCCAGATAGAGTGTTTGGGGTTGGCTTTTTTTTTTTTTTTTGGTCACGTTAAATATATCATTCCACTCTCTTCTGGCTTGTAAAATTTCTGCTGAGAAATGCATTGATAGCTTAACAGGCACTCCTTTGTAGATTACAATCTTCTTTTCTTTTGCTTTAATTTTGGCAGTTTTATTATAATGTGTAAGTATAATAATTACACATTGGATAATTTTTTCTCTTGTTTTGAAGTGAATCTATAGTCTATTAGCTTCATGAAACTGGATGTCCAAATAGCTCCTCAGGTTTAGAAAGTTCTTAGCCATTTTTTTTTTTTTAAGTTCTGCTGCCCTCTCCCTCTCTTGTCTTTATAGAAATTGATTAATTTGCAAATTGGTTCTTTTCTTGGTATCTCATAGATCACTTTGACTTTCTTCACTCTTTCTTAAAATTATTTTTCTTTTTTATGTTTTAACTGGGTAATTTCAAAGCTCTCATTTTCTAACTTACATACTTGTTTTCTGTTTGATCTATTCTGCTGATGGCTGCTTTCTTTTGCATTTTTCATTTCATTCATGGAATTCTTCAGCTCCAGAATTTCCTTTGGTTTTTTTATGACTCTTCTTTGTTAAATTCCTCATTTTTGCTTCTGCATCTTTCCCAGCTTTCTTAAAATTGTCATCTTGTGTTTTTTTTTAATATCTCATTGAGTTTTCTTAAAATAGCCATTTTGAATTTTTTATCTTTGGATTTGGCTTTGGATATGACCTCTATGTCTTTGGATTTTCTTACTAAAGTTTTATATTGCTTTTTGACAGTGCTATGTTTTCCTGATTTTTAATGCTCTTTAGGTATTTGTGGTGCTGCCTCTATAACTGAAGTGATAGTCATTTCTTCCAATTTTTACTAACAGCCTTCAGGTGAGAAATACCTTCCATCAGTCCTGCTAGTGATTCGGATGCTTTCTTTGTTGCTGTTCGGTCACTAAGTCATGTCCAACTTTCTGCGATCACATGAACACACCAGGGTTCCTTGTCCTTCACTATTTTCATGAGTTTGCTCAAACTCTTTTCCATTAAGTCAGTGATGCCATCCAACCATCTCATCTCTGTCATTCCATTCTTCCCTTGCCCTCAATCTTTCTTAGACCTTGTGTAGATACATTTGCTTCACTTTTCTTTATCCTTCTTATGGTACAATTCTTAGGTGTGCTTGTTTGTCTTCTTTTGATCCTACATTGCACTGTGTCAGCTACTGATAGTTTTTCTTTTGTTTCCTGAAGGTTGTACTATAGCTCAAGTTTGTGTTGTTTCCTCCTTGTACATCTTTTAAAGCTCACTTTTATCACTGCCATGTGAATGTGCACAGGGAGCAGGTCACAGAGTGGTGAAAATGTGAATAAGGCAAACAGGTTTCTAGGGATGTCTGTGAGCCACTTGGAGGAGTTCATGGGTGAAGCTCTCCCAGAGGTTTGTGGCTGGGCTTAGTCACTCAGTCGTGTCTGACTCTGCAAGTCCATGGAATTCTCTAGGCAAGAATACTGAAATTGGTTTCCATTCCCTTCTCCAGGGGATATTCACAACCCAGAGATTGAACCCAGGTCTCCTATATTACAGGACAGGGAAGCCTGATGTGCTTCAGTCCATGGGATCACAAAGAGTTGGGCATGACTGAATGACAGAACAACAACCCTTATATTTCAGGGAGATTCTTTACCATCTGAGCCACCATGGAAGACCCTTCTATGTTTGCTTCTTGATGGAGTCCACAATACAGTTGGCAGAAACTGTTTCCCCTTAATGTCCTTGGTGTATCTCATCTACTGCTCTCCCAGTATCCTCCCTCCTCCCTTGAAGCTCCTGATTTAGTACAGTAGATGATGTGAGAGAGAAATGACTATCTCTGGCAGCATTCAGTACAGCTGGGGAAGCCAGGAATTCACTCATCTGCTCTACCGTTTCCTTCCAGAGAAGTCACAGCCTTAAAATCTCATTTAGCATTAAGCTGTGCTGCCATTGGAAAGGGGTCATAAAGTCAAACTCTTCCTCTTCACTCCAATGCATTTAAACTTATATATTTTTGATTAAATGGAATCCTAGGACTCCTCTGGAAACCTAGACATCCACAGACATTTTCACATAAATTGGTGACTGCCCAGGTCGGTGCTCTCCAGGTGCTCCTAGACCACAGTCAAGAGGGGTTGGAACTGGCAACAGGCTACTGCAGGGCCCACAGCCAGTTTCAAGTTCTTTCTGTCACCTGATGTACAGGTGGACTAAACTCCTCACTGGCATCTTTGCCAGCACATTTCCCAACAAGGCATTTTTGTTGTGGATGAGCGCCAAGTTTCTGTTTTTGAGGTAGGAGAGAAAAAACAAATGATGTCTTTACTGTCACCATGATTAAGTACTACCCACTTATCTCTTTAAACAATAATATTCATCATTATAGTGATGCTTAAGCAAATCTACACTTTTAACAATTATAGAGTCATCATTATGGAGAAGTCATTGGCACCCCACTCCAGGACTCTTGCCTAGAAAATCCCATGGATGAAGGAGCCTGGAAGGCTGCAGTCCATGGGGTTGCTGGGAGTAGGACACAACTGAGCGACTTCACTTTCACTTTTCAGTTTCATGCATTGGAGAAGGAAATGGCAACCCACTCCAGTCTTCTTGCCTGGAGAATCCCAGGGATGGGGGAGCCTGGCAGGCTGCCGTCTATGGGGTCACTCAGAGTCAGACATGACTGACTCGACTTGGCAGCAGCTTAGCGGCATTACAGTGATGTTAGAGCTAATCTACCCTGAGCCTCCAGTATTTTATCAATTGCAGTTTAATTGCTTTTACTGGTAATGACTCCAGCAGTAGGTTTCCACTTTGGGGTTCCAGGTAAATTGTGACTCTCTGTACCTACTTCTTTCTCCAATTTCTGGAGCTGTGGCTTGCCCTGTGACCTCAATTTTCTAATAGATGTAAGAAAAGTCATTGTTTTGCAATTTGTTGAGCTTTACTCTTGCTATTAAGACAGCAGTGACTACTTTCAAGCTCTCATTTTCAGAGAAGAAATTGTAAGTTGTCTTTATTTTTAAAAGGCAAAGAAACCAAGACCTACCCACTTTTCTGCTGAATATTAAGCAAAGTCTTTTAAAAAAATTGATGGCATTCCCTTATATCCTACTCCAAAGAGTTCCTGGCTCATAGTAGTTCCTCACTCAATTATATTGTAACATGGATGAATGGATGAAGAAAACATTTCCAGTGCCTCATAAGTAAGTGACAGTTATGGACTGAAATACATTTCTCCTGACATGTTATTTTTTGCGATAATACATAACAACTGTTTAAGTTTTTATTGTTTGCCATTACAAATATAACAAGTATTTATCTTTCTGTGATATTTCTCTGGAACCTGGCTATTTTCTGACTTTCAGTTCCTGAAACATCTCTGAAAGAGAAATGAGTGCATCCTCCAGTCTTAAATTTTTTCACTTTGCACCATTTCTGCTTGATGCCTAGTCTTTCATTAGTCTCTTCATATGGTTGTGTTCCTTAAAAAAATCTGCTAAATAAGAATGATCTATATCAAAGTATACCATAGAAAATATGGTATATCTTTGTTGTGTGTTGAGCTTAAAGGATCCTCTCTGTTAACTAATATGCAGGATTGTTGTACTATGGAAGGAGTGATATTGTAAATATCATCCTCAGGAGCCTGCCAGTGAACATGAAGTAGTTCAGGATATGTGTCCTTAAAATATTAAAGTATAAGGATATGAGTTATCTTTAATAGACATTTTAAACTTAATTGGGCCTCAGAATCTTTATTAATTCACACTTTATAAAATAGGAAACATATACAGAGATATTAAATAGAAGGTGCAAGGTCACAGAGAATGAAAATGAAATGACAATGAAAATCTAGGTCTTTCCACTTCCAATGAAGTGGGTTTTTTCTCCTCATGTTTTCTTTTTTCTTTCCGTTTTTTAAACCACTACACTGGCCTGCTGTCTTCTCTCTGCTCAGCTTTTTTTTTTTTTTTTTTTCCTTCTCCCTTTTGGTTGTAAGAAGCAATACCTAGTACATGGTGGGTAATCACATTAATTTGTGATAATAATGACATCTGTGTTGTGCCAGGTTGAGTTATATAGGAAACTATCTCTCTGGCTTACCATTTAATTTCTTCTACAATCCTGACTCAGAGGAGAGATTATAATTTTATAGCTTTACATTCTGTGATCTGATGAGTATTTCTATTAAAACCCTGGAGTCCCATCATCAAATCAGCTTGCATGCAATTACGTTTCATGAAAAGGCTAATGGAAGTTCATCCTGAATGTAGGTTAGAGAACACAGGATGAATACTGCTTCTTTCTCACATCATTCTTAGATTGCATCTGTCTGCATTTTAAGATGTATATCTTGAAAAACAACTTTAGAGTTGTCCAGTTAGATATCTGGAACAGAAACCCTGATTTAAGTGTCTAGTTATAACTCTCTGAGCCAGTCTCATCCTCTCCCTGCTCATTTCTCTGTCTTTGTCGTGAGGATTTTCCTTATATACCTGCCCTCCAACTTACCTTACAGGAATGCCTTGAGGACTACTGTGATCACATGCATAAAAGTACTTGGTGCGTAAAGAATGACATCAAATTTTTATTTTGATTAATCTCACGAGATGTAATTCATGACTGTATAATGTGACATTATACTGCAGTGTCAAGAGTTAAGTAAAAACTTACACAAAGCTTTCTCTGCTTCATAATTGTTCAGTTCTCATAAAGAGATGAATAATGTGGGGGAAACAAACAGGCTTTCTCCAAAGTTGGCAACAACTAAATCGAGAAAACTCATAGAATAACATTAACTGTTCAGAGTAGAAAGCACCTAGACCAGAATTTGGTATTGCAAATCTCATACACATCTCTGCCTGCTAAGTCATTTCAGTCATGCCCAACTCTTTGTGATCCTATGGACTGTAGGCCACCAGGTTCCTCTGTCAATTGAATTCTCTGGGCAAGAATACTGAAATGAGTTGTTGTGCCCTCCTCCAGGAGATTTTTTCTCAATGCAAGGATTGAACTTGTGCCTCTTATGTTGCCTGCATTGGCAGCTGTATTCTTTAACATTAGGGCCACTGGGAAGCCTGGGAAGTAGTACCATCTCTGGCAGATGGTAAAGTAACATCTCCTTGAGTATTTCAAAGGATGAGAACTTCACTACTTTCTAAAACTATCACTGTTGGACAACACTCAAGGTTACAAAGTTCAATCAATGATGGAACTGGATCTTACAATCCATGATAAATATATATATATATATTTTTCCTTTTCTTGTTGTGGTTGTTCACTCTCTCAGTCATGTCTGATCTTTGCAACCCCATAGACCGGGATTCTCTGTCCTTCACCATCTCCCAGGGCTTGCTCAAATTCATGTCCATGGCGTTGGTAATGCCAACTGACCATTTCATCCTCTGTCAACCCTTCTCCTCCTGCCTTCAATGTTTCCCAGAATCAAGGTCTTTTCTAACAAATTATCTCTTCACATCAGGTGGCCAAAATATTGGAGTTTAAGCATCACCATCAGTACTTCTAATGAATATTCAGGAATGACTTCCTTTAGGATTGACTGATTTGATCTCCTTGACGTCCAAGAGATTCTCAAGAGTCTTCTCCAACATTACAGTTCAGAAACATCAATTCTTTGGCGTTCAACCTTCTTTATGGTCCTACTCTCACTTCCATACGTGAGTACTGGAAAAACCATAGCTTTGAATGTATGGACCCTTGTTAGCAAAATAATGTCTTTGCTTCTTAATACACTGTCTAGGTTTGTCATAGCTTTACTTCCAAGAAGCAAGTGTCTTTTAATTTCATGGCTGCAGTTACCATCTGCAGTGATTTCAGAGCCCCCAAAAATGAAGCCTCTCACTGATTACACTGTTTCTCCATCTATTTGTCATGAAGTGATTGGACCAGATGCCATGATCTTCACTTTCCTGTTTCACCTACATCAGGAGGCTCTTTATTTCCTCTTTCTTTCTGCCATAAGGGTGGTGACATCTGCATATCTGAGGTTATTTATATGTCTCCCAGCAATCTTGATTCCAGCTTGTGCTTCATCCAGCCCAACATTTTGCATGATGTACTCTGCATAGTAGTTACATAAGCAGGTTGACAATATACGACCTTGACATACTTTTTTCCCAATTTGGAATCATTCCTTTGTTCTAACTGTTGCATCTTGACCTGTGTACAGGTTTTGCAGGAAGCAGGTGATAACAGGTGGTCTGTATTCTCATCTGTTTAAGAATTTTCTACAGCTTGTTGTGATACAAACAGTCAAAGGCTTTGACATAGTCAATGAAACAGAAGTAGATTTTTTTTTTCTGAAATTATCTTGTTTTTCCTATGATCCAACAGATGCTGGCAACTGATCTCTGGTTCCTTTGACTTTTCTAAATCCAGCAGGAACATCTGGAAGTTCTCTGTTCACATACTACTGAAGCCTGGCTTGGAGAATTTTGAGCATTACTTTACTAGCATGTGAAATGTTTGCTGTTGTGTGGTAGTTTGAACACCTCTGGCCTGTCCTTCTTTGGGATTGGAAAGAAAACATCTTTTCCAGGCCTGTGGCCACTGCTGAGTTGTCCATATTTGCTGGCATATTGAGTGCAACATTTTAACAGTATTATTTTTACTATTTAAAATAGCTCAACTGGAGTTCCACCACTTCCACTAGCTTTCTTTCTAGAGATGCCTGCTAAGGTCTTCTTGATTTCGCACTGTAATATGTCTGTCTCCGGATGAGTGATCACACCATCGTGGTTATCTGGGTCATGAAGATATTTTTGGGTAGTTTTCCTGTATATTCTTGCCATCTCTTCTTAATATTTTCTGCTTCTGTTAGGTCCGTACCATTTCTGTCCTTTACTGTGCCTATCTATGCCTGAAATGTTCCCTTGGTATCTCTAATTTTCTTGAAGAGATCGCCAGTCTTTCCCATTCTATTGTTTTCCTCTATTTCCTCTCATTTTTCACTTAGGAATACTTTCTTATTTCTCCTTACTATTCTTTGGAACTCTGCATTTGGGTGGGTATATCTTTCCTTTTCTCCTTTGCCTTTTCCCCTCAACCTATCATTTTTCTTGTATTTTTCTTTTCCAACCAAATCTGGCACTGTCAGACATTTTAATATTCTTCTGTGATCCTGAATAAATATCCCTATTTTTTTATTCCTCTGTCTACTTTGATTCCTGTTCTTTGTATCCAGTTTTGTAAAATGTAGTCCGCAAATCTTAATCCAGCCCTATGGAAGATTGTGGGCTTTCCTGATGGCTCAGTGGTAAAAAAAATCCTCTTACAATTCAGGATATCTAGGTTTGATCCCTTGGTTCTGAAGACCTCCTGGAGAAGGTCTTGGCATCCCGTTTCAGTATTCTTGCCTGGAAAATCCCATGGTGAGCTACAGACCATGTGGACTACAGCCTATAGGGATGCAAAGACTCAGACACAACTGTAGTGACTTAGCATACACACATAGAAGATTGTAGGCATGTTTGTACACCATGGAAGTTTGTCAATTGACTCCTTTACAGAAAGGAACCTGTCAATCAGATGTGAGGAGAAATTTAATTGGCAGCTTTAGCTGTAGCAAGTTTGAGACCTGTAGCAGAATTTGAGCTGAGTCCAGGTTCTTTGTCAACCTTGACTAGTGACTGAACTTGGTAAAGTGCTATGGCCTGATCATTGCTGCTTAATGCAGAACTCCTTCATAGGCGATCTATGTACATGAGCTCCCTGTTGGGCTGAAGGGGACTTTCTCAGCTGCGACCAAGTGTGAGACATTTCCAACCCACTTTTCTTTCCCTCCCCCTCTCCATTTACATGCCTCAGACTAGCATTGCAATTTAAAGGCTTACCCTATCTACAGTGAGAGTTTTCCAATTCTCCTTTGTGCTTTACAAGCATTATTTCAGACATTCCTTGTATTTCTAACTCCATTCTGATGCCTGCTTCCTGGAGGACACAACTGAACATAGGATGTTAACTGCTTACCTTCGTTTGGTCATTTAGTTTCCTCAAAGCTATAGGTAGCAATAGTCAGCGGCCTGTATTAAAATTATAATGTGTGGGGGATCTGACTCTCTGTAGATTACTCTCATGTCTGGTGTATTTTTCAGATTAGCTGAAGGTTCAGTCCTGGACACCCGGTTCCCATGTAAATTGTTTCAAATATCTTCCTGCTCAGCTTCCTAGGAAGCTTCAGTTAGCTTCACATATTGCATAATTTCTGTAACCTTTATACAGGCCATAATTTTAGTCATCCTTTAAGTGTTAGTTGCTCAGTCATGCCCAACTCTTTGCAACTCCATGGACTGCAGCCCACCAATCTCCTCTGTCCATGAGATTTTCCAGGCAACGATACTGGAGTGGGTTGCCATTTCATTCTCCAGGGGATCTTCTCAACCCAGGGATTGAACCTGGGTCTTTTGCACTGCAGGTAGATTCTTTACCGACTGAGCTACAAGGGAAGCCACTGATTTATTAATTCCCAAGCTTTTTGTCAAAATGGAAGGGAAAATCGCTCAGTCGTGTCCAACTCTTTGTGATCCCATGGACAATAAAGTGCATGGAATTCTCCAGACCAGAATACCAGAGTGGGTAGCCTTTCCCTTCTCCAAGGGATCTTCCCAAACCAGAAATTGAACCCAGGTCTCCCACATTGCAGGCATATTCTTTACCAGATGAGCTACAAGGGAATACCCTTAACCAGCCTGTTTTCATTATCTTCCCATTTGTGACTTCACCTCACTTTTATCTTCAACACTTGAAACCATTTTTTTCTGGCTTTGGTCTTTGAGTACAATTAAGATCATCTAGTACTATAGTCCGTTTGTTTATGATCTCTTGAAGTTCAAATGTTGAAATTCTAACTTTGGAAGGGGATGGTACTAGGAGGTTGGGCTTTGGGAGGTAGTTACATGAATGTGGCAAACTACATGAGTGGCATCAGTGCTTTTGTAAGAGAATCCCCACAGAAATACCTCACCCTTCCATCAAGTGAGGACACAGCAGGAAGTTGCCAGCTATCAGCCAGGAATAGGGCTCCCACCAGAATGTGATTATGCTGTCACCTTGATCTTGGATTCTCCTGCCTCTAGAACTCTGAGAACTGAATTTCTAATCTTTGTCAGCTATTCAGTCTCTAGTACCCTGTACTTGTTATAGAAGCAAGAAAGACTAAGACAAGACAATCTAAGACTAAGACAATAAGTGCTCCAATTGGTGATATTCTATAACCTTGGGCCACAGAATAAAGATTGCCTAGAGGATGAAACCAAGAAAATATATAATCAACATGAAGTACAAGTGAGAACCATACCTAGTTGCTTTAAGGCACTAGACAACATACATCAATCTACAGTATATAATTTTTCTTACAATAATTCTGAGAAAGAAATCTGTGGGAAAACACTTCTAAAATGTCTACTAAATTCCAGGAATTGTCCCAGGGACTGACCACTATTTATTTGTGCCTTTTTGCAGACATGAGATGTGATGCCTTGAAAGGTTAAGTGACTCAGTTGAACTTGATTAACAATAATTGAGTAAATATGTATGTCAGAAACAAAGTTTTTAACTTCAAAATTCTTATTTCTGTACATAAAATATTATCTCTTCTGAGACACAGTAGTAGAATTTTAAGGGTTTTATTTAAGGGATAAAATTCTACAATGCCATAAAGATTGGAGTTTGGAAGATTGCAAGTGAAAAAAATCAATACCTGCCCCTTGCCCCCTTCTTTCTTTTAAAGAAAGTGAAAGTGAAAGTCGCTCAGTCATGTCTGACTCTTTGTAAGCCCATGGACTGGAATCATTGCAATTCTCCAGGCCAGAATCCTTGAGTGAGTAGCATTTCCCTTCTCCAGGGGATCTTCTCAATCCAGGGATCATCCCAGATCTCCCGAATTGCAGGTGGATTATTTTCCCAGCTTAGCCACAAAGGAAGCCCTCTTCCTTTTACACCTCCTATCAAGGTATGCTCTTCAGGCAATGAAGGGATTAAAGGAATTTGATATGTCTAGTGTGGGATTTCTATATACTCATATAGATATTTGAGATTATAGCCCCAATTTCTATACCTCAGTTTCCCCAAAGATAGAATTCATATATGGCTTCCTGGATCAAATATGACTGGGAATTACTGAAGAAAAGATCTCAAAATAGCAAAAGAAAATTAGCTATGTGTTAAAAATGTAACTTGAATCTTCATAAGGGCAAGGTATTCATCTCATAGAATATTTTAAGAATTTTTTTTTAACCTAACAAGCAATAAGAGAATGGCCAACACAGGACTGAAACACGTATTCAGTAGACATTTTCTGTAATGGTACAGATGAACCTATTTGCAGAGAAGGAATAGAGATGCAGACATATAGAATGAACATCAGGAGATGAGGGAAAGGATGGGTGTGACGAATTAGGAGGATGAGAATAACTTACATAAATTACCATGTGTAAAATAGCTAGCTAATTGGAACCTGCTGTATAGAACAAAATGCTTACTTAGCCTGGTGCTCTGTGATGATCTAGAGGAATGGGATGGGGTGAGTTGGGAGGGAGATGAAAGAAGGGGGGGATATATGTATATGGAGGGATTGGGTGCAGGAGGAGAAGGGGACGACAGAGGATGAGATGGAAGGATGGTATCACTGACTTGAAGGACGTGAGTTTGAGTGAACTCTGGGAGTTGGTTTTGGACAGGGAGACCTGGCGTGCTGCAATTCATGGGGTCGCAAAGAGTCAGACACGACTGAATGACTGAACTGAACTGAACTGATAGTTGAATCACTTCATTGTAAAGCAGAAAACACCACAATATTGTAAAACAATTATGCTCTAATTAAACAACAACAACAACATCAAACACACACACACATTGATTTTAGAGTAATAGTTTGGGAACTTCCCAGGTGACACTGGTAGCAAAGAATCCACCTGTCAATGAAGGAGACACAAGAGATGCCAAGTTCGATCCCTGGGTCAGGAAAATCTCCTGGAATAGGAAATTACACCACATTCCAGTATTCTTGCCTGGAAAATTCCATGGGCAGAGGAGTTTTGGCAGACTAAAGTATACCACAGTTTTGCCTCTAACAGTAAAATAATAACACCAAAAGAGATTATTTGTTAAAAAAACACTGAAAAGACAAAGCAAAGCAGAAATAACAGCAGTATGAAGTGCTCCAAAGATGTGAAGAAAAGTTTAAAAATGTAAGAGACTGAGGAGTATAGGAAAGCTAATTCAAGTACACCATTTCTTCCTTTGCACGATGTCTATTTGTGACTCATAGATAATTTATAGATCTATTCAATTAGCAAACTAGACATAAGTGTGCCTACATCTGCCCATGCAGCTGAAAGCAATAATCTCTGTACTGTGGTATTTTTGTTGATAAAAACTTTCTGTAGCAGGTGAAAATGAATTTAGTTTTCTACAGAGCTGTTGAGAGGGAAATGAATCACAGAGAGGAATCTTTAGAGATTCAAACAGGGCAAATAAATCTGTGGTCTGGAGTGGAAGCCTTAGGCACACAGATGCCACACTCAGAGGCAGAAAGTGAAATATTCAGCTGCAGTCTTCCTACTTTGGTTTAAATCTTTGGTATTTACAGAAAATGTATATCAAGCATATGAGTTCTGCTCTCTACTTGTCCTTTGCAACTTTAACCAAGGTTGTTTCCTACTTCCTGCAAGCTAAACTCTTCATGAATGTTCTTGAACCATTTGTCACTCCGGAAGGCTAAGTTAGAGATTTAATGAAAAAAGGTGCTCATTCGAAATTTGTGAGAGGTAACTGAACTTTATACTGGTATTTCTTTCAGGCTGAAATCAGATGAGATTTTATTTTAAAATATAGTATCACCTCTTTGCACTGATTTCCTAGCAAGTAATCCAACATTTTAGATAATGCTATGTCATAGAAATCTTGGATATTGGACAGATGCTTTTTATTAGAGGCTCTTGAGCTAAAGAAAATGCAAGGCCTTTTAAAATCCCAGTTGTTATCTATTACCTCTCCTGCAGATAGATTGCCTTGAGAGAGGTAGGCACATGAAGAGTAGTTCAAGCATAGCCTATCCATTTTGTTGTTGTTATAGCTTTTCTATTAATTCATACAGACATTAAATATTCAATGCCTGCCTTATAAATTAGTAAATAGAGGATATATGAATATGTATTTCATTTTATGCTCCCTGGGATAGCCATATGAGACCAACCATATTATTAGTGATGCAAGGGGACAGTAGTTATGTGTTCATATTTCAACATATAAGAGGATTTCTGTATCTTGCTTGGGAATTATTAAAATATATCTTAATGTATTAGGGAAAAAATGTTTCAAGTTGTAATTTAACCTGTTAATTTTTATAAGTGAGGAAGAAGGGGAAAAAACTTTTTCCCCTCTTGCAAAACTTTAAAAGTTTCCAGAAGGAGACATTATATGTTTACTCTTTAACAGGTTTGCTTTTATGTATGCTCATGTTTCAGTTCTTCTGACTCTCTAGATTAGTCTGTGCATGTGTCCATACACATCTGTTAGTAACTTGTTTTCCCAGTTTATGGAGGAAAAATAAACAGAATAAAACCTAAACTTTCAACGCTCATGTTTCCACATGGTGCATCCTACTTTTGAGATGTTGGATTTTTATTTAGCCTCCCCAAATATCATTTCCCCATCTATAAAAATGGTGAAGAAGATAATTCATCAATGGATTATTGGTGGGTTTAATTAGGCATCTTTTGTTTTAAGATGAATGAGAATATTAATTCTTAATGAGTTGCCATGGGTCCCTGAAATACCATGAACACATTTTGAATACACCACTAAATTTTGTGGTACAGCATTTATTCCCCCGCCCCTCCGCCCCCGCATACAATGGAGAAATCATACAACGCTGTGATATTTGCCATTGGAATGTTTTGTAGAGCTGGACATGTATTTTAATGTATAGCAGGCTGTCTCAGTTGCTCTAGAACAGTGTTAGATGTTAACTGAAACATCAGACATTTATCTTCTAATTACTTAAAGCTACCATATGGGCAATAAAAAACAACACAAACCTAACAATATATAATTCAAGGGTGACTGTATGATAGATACAGATGTATTTTTAGACATTGTGAGATGTGTTTATGATGTAGCAATATTAAGATTGGAATTATGGGTGACTTGTGGAATGTAATTTTGAGTTTGGAAATCCTTCAAATATGTTATTAAATATTCTAATATGCTTCAGTTCAGTTCAGTAGCTCAGTCCGACTCTTTGTGACCCCATGAACTGCTGCAGGTTAGGCTTCCCTGTCCTTCATTAACTCTCTGAGCTTGCTTAAATTCATGTCCATTAAATCAGTGATGCCATCCAACTATCTCATGATCTGTTGCCCCCTTCTCCTCCTGCCTTCAGTCTTTCAAATCAGGGTCTTTTCAGGTGAGTCAGTTCTTCACATCAGATGGCCAAATTATTGGAGCTTCAGCATCAGTCCTTCTAAAGAACATTCAGGACTGATTTCCTTTAAGATAGACTGGTTTGATCTCCTTGCAGTCCAAAGGACTCTCAAGAGTCTTCTCCAACACTACAGTTCAAAAGCATCACTTCTTCCGTGCTCAGCTTTGTTTATAGTCCACTCTGATATCCATACATGACTACTGCAAAAACCATACCTTTGACTAGATGGACCCTTGTCGGCAAAGTAATGTCTCTGCTTTTTTAATATGCTGTCTAGGTTGGTCATAAACTTTCCTTTCAAGGAGTAAGTGTCTTTTAATTTCATGGCTGCAGTCACCATCTGCCTTGATTTTGGAATGACTGATGCTGAAGCTGAAGCTCCAACACTTGTGGCCACCTGATGCAAAGAACGGACTCATTATAAATGACTCTGATGCTGGGAAAAGAGAACGACAGAGGATGAGGTAGTTGGATGGGAGAGTTGTAAGACTAGCCCAATAAAACAAAGTCTGTCTAATACACTTACAGTATTTAAAATTGTTCCATGAGCACAAATTATTTAGCTTACCAGAATATATGCACAGTTCATACACTTTAGATAGTAATTTTACTTCATTTTCCTTTTTAATTTCCTTCCCTCTCCTCCAGAAAATTTTTGCAAGACCAGCTTATGTGTATTTCTGTCTCTTTCCCTCTTCCTCTCCCTTCCCCTCTCTTTCTCTTTTTACTACCACAGCCAGCAAATTATTTTATTTTTACTTTGGCCTTTCACTATTCTATTAGATTTTCCCTTCTATTTCTAAATCATAATCAAAGCTAAGTCAAATGCAATAACTCATCTGACCTTCTAAAGGTATTTTTGATCTTTCTTAAAGGAGTCCAATACAATTTGTCTGTTAGTACTCTCCCTCATTTGATCTTTTTGAACCTTCCATTTAATGAAGATGAAAATGGAAAGCAGCAAACATAGTGGTTCTGGACTTGGCTGACTGTCTTTTAGGACTCACTTTTTTTTTTTTTTTAAGCCAAGAAATTTATGAATGTCAACTTTGGTTCTTTCAAAATCACTAAATTGCTAACAATAACATTTGCTTTTGAAAAGTTCCAACAGTCATCTAGTCCAACAGTTATAAAGTGGAATTGCATTTATGACAGAGTAAAGAGTAATTGGTGAAAATAATAAATTTATAAATTGCATATAATTACATGCAGGTGGATATTGTGCTAATTTCTCTTCTGTCATGAATGAAAGCATCCCTGAGCAATATCAGCTGAAAGCTCTTGTTAATCCCTCCCTTCATTTTCTCTGTATTCAATCATGATTCACAAAGTAAAGTTACTGCTGTTATGGGATAATCAGAAGATAATTATAACATCAAAAATTATGGAACAATAAAAATAAATCATAAACTAATAATGACTATTTTTAGCATTCAAATATGCTGTACTTGATACAGTTACTAAATTCATGGTGGATATGAAAAAATAATTGATGGCATTATTAACACACACAAAAAAATAAAAGGTCAAAGCTTAGGTATAATTCTTAAGCCTCTCTTTTGATTTATCCTCAGTATGTAAGCAATCACAAAATCCTTTCCATTAAATATATAATATTTTATTTCTAAACATTTCTTGATTTTGTCTGCCCCTCATCATCTTCTCTGACACTGCCTCTTTCAGGTTAGACCACAATCTTCAAATCCAGTATCCTTTCCAGTCCTGATTTGTATGTCTGGAATCCACCCTCCCGCCACTCCTGCTGCCGTATCTTTCCAACCCTTCCAGGACTCTTTCTTAAAATGAACTTATGAATCAGTGCTTTCTCAGGAACAGGTTTTTCTGATTCCCAAGACAAGGTCAGATCTGTCTGCTATATTATCTTTTAGCACACTGTACTTTATCTTCATTGAATTTGTCATAGTTTACAAATATTTGCTTCACTAATTGCTCAGTTAGTATTTAATACTCCCACTGTAATCCTGCAGGAGGAGAAGGGGACGACCGAGGATGGGATGGCTGGATGGCATCACGGACTCGATGGACATGAGTCTGCGTGAACTCCGGGAGATGGTGATGGACAGGGAGGCCTGGCGTGCTGCGATTCATGGGGTCGCAAAGAGTCCAACACGACTGAGCGACTGAACTGAACTGAACTGAACTATAATCCTGGTATCATTATTATTTTTTCCTGTTTTTATGTGATCTAGCCATGGTGATGGGTAAATAGGCACTTAAAAGTGTCCGTTGATTGAAAGAAATGGTAAATTACTAGATGAACCCTTTATATTACTATATTTTATTCAGTTAGCCACTGGTATTTACTTTTATTATAGAAAATCAATTTCAAAGATGCTTTTGTGCATTAATAAGATTAACAAATACTTCTCTTTAGAATAAAACAATTATTTATATGATGAAGACTAGGTGTAGTTTATAATACTTCTAATTTTCTGCACCAATAATGATTTTATGCAAACATATGTATAGTAATTTTATTAAATATTGTCAAATTGTATATAACACTTACATTTGTAAATGTTTTAAAACTGTATGTGCTGGAGAAGACTCTTGAGAGCCCCTTGAACTGCAAGGAGATCCAACCAGTCCATTCTGAAGATCAGCTCTGGGATTTCTTTGGAAAGAATGATACTAAAAATGAAACTCCAGTTCTTTGGCCACCTCATGCGAAACACTGACTAATTGGGAAAGACTCTGATGCTGGGAGGGATTGGGGGCAGAAAGAGAAGGGGACGACAGAGGATGAGATGGCTGTATGGCATCACTGACTCAATGGACGTGAGTCTGAGTGAACTCCGGGAGATGGTGATGGACAGGGAGGCCTGGTGTGCTGCGATTTATGGGGTCGCAAAGAGTCAGACATGACTGAGCAACTGAACTGAACTGAACTGATAACATTTATATCACATATACATGCACCTCTCTAACTTAATAATGAAGATGAACAAATAAACACCTTAGAAATCAGTTTGTTACTGTTGAGTGTTCAGGTATGTAAAAGTTTTATTGTATCAGCTCTTGACCTTGGTATAATCGTAAGAAGAGTACTAGGATAAAAAATATAATATTTGAGTACTAGTTCTAGTTTTGATCTTTGAGATATTTGAGTTTTGATAACTTTGAGATATTAGGGAAATCACATTTTTAAGAGGCAATTTCCTCATTTATGACTTAGAGAATTAGACTTCTAGCTATGTTAGGTACATTTATACTCATAGTACTTCAGTCTTTCTTTGAATTGAACTAAAATTTTTACAACTCATAATTCCAAATAAACTTTAAAATATTTGAGTAAAATGACAAGTGAACGGTGAAGATTTATACAAGTATTGTAAAATATTTAGAAAAACATGCCTTAAATCAACATGGCTTCCTTACTGATAACTGAAAACTCAGTTTTTTTTTGATTGCTGCTATTTAGTATGTTGTTTTAAATTTTAGAAGAAATCATTTAAGCTGAGTTTTTAAAAATATCATTAGAAATTAACTTAAAATATGAAAAACACAATTTTGAGGCTTTTTGGGTTTCTACAAGTTATGTCATTTTTTTATTAATTAAAAAAATCTCTCCAGCGGAAAATAAAAAGGCTGAACATGTGGTTGGATGTTTACTAAGGGGCTGGAGTTACTTAATCTTTATGATATTTCCAACAACTTAAAAAATCAAAGCTCAGGGAGGGAATTACAAATCAAATGAAAATTTTCTTTAGAAAAGAACTAGGTATTGCTGGATATCTGAAATGAAAGGTACTAAAATTAAAGACAAAGTCAAACTATGAATAAACATGCCATTTTATGTTTATATGGCTCTCATTGCTCTTAACAGGTTTCAAAAAGAAGAAAAGTCTCAAGAATATAAATGAGCTTGACACCTCTTTTTGACATGTTTCATATTTTTAGAGGATTCAGAATCTCTTCCAAATTTTTAGTTCTTCATCATTGTTGGGAATTTCAGTAAAATTGCACTCTAGGGGAACCAGGCTGACAGTTTCAGGGATGTATTTGTTAATAGCTTATTAAAAAAAAAAAAAAAGATTTACTCTCATTGACCTTAAAACAAACATGGCAGCTTTCCCTTTTATTAATTAACACACAAAAAGTTAGAGTTTGATTGAGATTGTGATGGTTATTTACCATCCTTTGGTTCTTTTCTCAAGAAGCATCCCAGTGACAGCCTTAATATGCTTCTTAGTAGAAAACTCAGTGCCTGGCTGGGATTATGTCCAGGTTTTTGACAGCTGTATATATCATTTAAAGGAAAGGTAGGAGACAGCTTCCAGAAATAATGACTACCTAGATATCCGATAGTCATCTTAAAACAATTTAGTTAGACAGAGTTGGGAGGCAGCCAGGAACTGAAATTGAAGATGCAGAAATTAATGGAATAAGATAAGGGTTGTAAATCACAAAAATTTGCATGGCATTGGTCTTATAGAGCAAGAAGATTGAACGGTGATTGACAAGATATATATATATATACACACACATACATATTAATTTGAGGTGATAGAAATTTGAATGAGCTAATAGGATATGGTCACCAGATTACATGAAATATTAAAATAGCTTTTTTTTTTAAGCCAGAAAATAGGGTACCTCGATGTAATATCTTGAGTTTCAAGGTCCTGTGTAAATAACCACCACTGAAGAGTCAAGAAACACAGATATTTAAAAAAAAAAATTGTATGCTTATTTGAAAAAAATCTCAAAGGATAGAAGTTGCATATCAGCTCATAATGAGTCTGAGACTTTATGTATGTTTTTAAATAAATTCATACAATTATAATACCATTATTTTTAGGATTACTAAAACATTTAGTGATGCTTCCATAAATTTTCCATGGTCTCTTATAAAAACAAATATATCAATAAAATTTGGGAAAATAAGTGTGAAGAACTTTTCTGAATTATGCAAAGTCGCATAATGTACACATCCTATAAAATTAGTAATTCTAATTTCTATTATTAAACTAATAACATTATCAAATTAATAAGAAGCAGATTTATACATTATGCTCCATTTGCTGATTACGTGGATTTATTTGCTTCCATTCTACTTATTCTTGGTATCAATCAAGATCAATCTACATATACTGTTTCTTTCTTCCTAAGAAGAATGTAAAAGGACATTAAATAAAGAAGAGAAAAACTGTATATTGGTTTCTTCTCTAACTTTAGTGCTTACTGTTTCATTCTTGATATGACATGTTTGTGATTTTTGATAAATGACTGAAAAATTGTTTGGGTTCCCTGTGTTTCCAAAGCACTTGGGAAAGTTTTCTTAATGGCTGTCATACTAACTGAATCCATGTGCTTCTGTACTTTGCATAGTAGTGATGCATTTTCTTTTAAGTTACAACAAGAGACAGGAACAATAACTTTTTCTACATTGAGCCAAAGCAGTGCAGGTAGAATGATGATCAGAAAACAAGCTGTATCTAGTCTACTTTTCTTGTGAAAACTTGTCCACATTTCAATACAGAAGGGCAATGATTCCAAACATAATATTTAAAACAAAGAAGAAAAAATTGAATAGCCAGTGTTCAATAACTGTGCAACAGCACAACAATATCTGTGCATTCTAGCACTGTTTTGTAAGTAAAGCATAAGACATGGGACAAAAAAAAAAAAAATTAAATGCTAAAAGATGATGGTGTTAAAGTGCTGCACTCAACAAGCCAGCAAGCTTGGAAAAGTTGGCAGTGGCTACAGGACTCAGAAAGGTCAGTTTTCATTTCAGTCCCAAAGAAAAGCAGTGTCAAATAATGGTCAAACTACCACACAATTGCTCTCATTTCACACACTAGTAAGGCAATGCTCAAAATCCTTAAAGCCAGGCTTCAACAATACATGAACCGAGAACTTACAGATGTAAAAGCTGGATATAGGAAAGACAGAGGAATGAGAGATCAAATTGCCAACATCTGCTCTATCATAGGGAAAGCAAGGGAATTCCAGAAAAACATCTACTTCTGCTTCATTGACTGTGTGCATCACAACAAACTGTGGAAAATTCAAGAGAATGGGGAAACAGACCACCAAATGCCTCCTGAGAAACATGTAAACAGGTCAAGAAGCAGCAGTGGGACATGGAACTATAGACTGGTTCAAAATTGGGAAAGGAGTACATCAAGGTTGTATATTGTCACCCTGCTTATTTAACTTCTATACAGAGTACATCATGTGAAATGCTGAGTGGGATGACAAACAAGATGGAATCAAGATTGCCAGGAGAAATATAAATAACCTCAGATATGCAGATGACTTGGTCAAAGAAAAGAGTGAAAAAGCTGGCTTAAAACTCAGCATTCAAAAATGAATTCCATGGCCTTTGGTCCCATCACTTTATGGCAAATGGATGAGGGAAAAGTGGACATCATGACAGATTTTATTTTCTTGGGATCTAAAATCACTATCGACAGTGACTGCAGCCTTGAAATTAAAAGACACTTGCTCCTTGGAAGAGAAACTATGACATACTGGGACAGCATATTAAAAAGCAGAGACACAATTTTGCTGACAAAGGTCTGTATAGTCAAAGCTATGGATTTTCCAGTAGTCGTGTATGGATGTGAGAGTTGGACCATAAAGAAGGCTGAGAGCTACAAAATTAATTGATGGTTTTGAATTGTGGTGCTAGAGAAGACTCTTGAGAGTCCCTTGGACAGCAAGGAGATCAAACCAGTCAATCTAAAGGAAATCAACCTTGAATATTCATTGGAAGGACTGATGCTGAAGCTAAAGTTCCAATTCTCTGGCCACCTGATGGGGAGAGGCAACTCATTGGAAAAGATCCTGATGCTGGGAGAGATTGAGGGCAGGGGGAGAAAGGGGTGGCAGAGGATGAGATGGTTGAATAGCATCATTGATTCAATGGATGAGCAATCTCTGGGAGATGATGAAGGACAGGGAAGCCTGATGTGCTGTAGTCCATGAAGTCACAGACATGACTTAGCCACTGAACAACAACAGAGACAGGAAAGAACTTTTAAGAATAATCCACTTTAATGAGGTGCAGATGTAACCCACACTGATAGTATGTAAACAAAAAGAAATTCACTCAAGGAGTGGAATTAAAGTGAAGCAAGGAAGTATTCTAATAGGACTCACTAACTACAAGTTTTTACAGAATTGTACTGAGAGAAATTGTCTTAAGTTTACATAGTTTCACCCATATCACATCAAACTCTTATCTAGAATTTTTTGAGGTGGCAAATTGTGGTTTTTAATGTATCTAAAATAACTTTATTTATAAGTAAATTAAAATTTACAAGGTATATTTTATTTTTGATTTGAAATTTTATAAGAGATAATTCAAGTTTTACTTTATCCAATTCTAGCATCTTGCTTTATGCATGATAAATATACACCAATTTGGCTGATAATGTTAAATTGGTTTTCCATAGTTTCCAAGAATAGTATTTAGGAAAAAAATCATGCAACAATCACTTTAATAAAACTCACTCTTATTTGGGGATTCTTATTGCACAACATTTTCAGTATAGAACTAATAAAATGAAATTGTCTCCACAGTTGTTGCCAAAAAACAACAAGAAGAAAATGTTTAACCTAGGACGTGGAAATGAGGAGCAATGTTGGCATTTTAAAGGGGGAAAATACATTTGTTAGAAGTACATTCACACATAGGTCTCAGGGAACTTATTTTGAATGAAATTTGAAGAAGGTGTTTTCATGAACCACTTAAAATTCACTGCTTAGATGTATCATACAGTATGTCATTTTTAGGTTATTTTGTTTTCCCTCATGTGCTTTGCTGTTATTTCCCCTACACAAGAATCTGATGTTTTCATTTATCATATTTCTCATATGATTAATTTGAGAATATTATGAGACACAGTATTTTTATCTGTTACACAAAAAACAGTTTATTTCCCACTTTATTATTTGAGAAAAAATAGATGTACTATATGAATTTAACTTGTACATTTTTGACACTAATAATCAAGTTTAATTCTACTATGTAACATCACAGCATCCTATCTCTTAACACCTTTTCTCTTAGTTTGCATTAAAGCCCATAAAACTTGCTCACATCCATATTTTCCCCTATTTGCATTAGTATTTAAGAACAAAACATACTTTCTTATGTATGTAACTGCCTGGATAGGCTACATTATACTTTGGAAACAAACAAAGCCAAAATTTCAGTTGCTTAAAACAGCAAAGTACTATTTCTTTATTTCTAACTCATGGTATATGTATTTGATATATACGCCATGGATTGGCTGATATCTTTTTGTGTGTGTGGTTGTCTTCCTCACATTGGGGACCAGAATAACAAAGCAAAGGCAGTCACAATTTGGAATACTCACAGCCACCTTGGTAGGCAATAATTATAATAATAAAGCATAGCAAACTGTATGCTCATTAACTTACAAAGTGAGATAAAAAGCTGGAATATTATTGAATTGTCCAAATTACCAATACAACAAGTAAACAAAAACACTATTTGTGAACTAATGATTTGTCTCTAGTATCAACTACTCATAATTTTCTGTGTGCATGTGTGCATGAGTGTGTCTGTCTAAAGAGAGAGAGTGCCGGAAGCAAAGAGAGGCACCTGCCATTTATCTGGGACATTGATCCTGAGGGCACTAGGTCCAGAGAATACATCTGACAAGTATGGCATATCACAATTATTATTTGTGCTTTGTCTCAGATTTCATAAGTTACATTTGTATTAGCCAAACTCGTTTAACCTAGGCAAGTAAAATCAGCCTGCCCTCTCTCTCCCTTCAACTCATCTATTCTTATCCCCTGGAGCTTGCCAAGAGGGGTCACTTTCTATAATGGAAAGTTCAAGTCCATCTGGAGACACTCCTCAGGGAGTTCTAAAGAATAGAATAGAAGGGAAGATGGATCCAAAAGATCACAAAGGCCCCACATAGAGATACCAACACAGTAAAAAGGTAAAGAAACCATAAATTAAAGTCAAGGTATTGTTTTCATGTATCTTCCCCCAAAACTACCATCCTTAGCAACAATGAAAATCATGATCTAAATTTGCCAGTGATGCCTATCAGAGCTCCTTCTCTATCTGGGCTTTGAAAATGTCTTGGAATTTGGAGGGGTTGTTTAAAGTTCCCTGCATCTGTTTTGAGTCTAGCCTATTAAAGCAAGGAAACATACTTGACATATGCTACCTCTTAACATTACGGGCACCCCTGGCCACCCAGTGGGTTCAGAAACTCCTAGGTAAAAGGAATGCAATTAACCTGGTATGATAGGAAGCTAAGGAGGACAAGGGCAGACAGAAGTGACAAAAGAATTCATGAGCATCAAGGAAAAACTTGTATACAAATACCATTAACCTGAGAGGTTAAAGTCTTAACTTTTCAGAATTAATCTTGGTGCCAGCACTCAGTTAGGTACTTAGTTTACCTGTTAGTCCATAGACATATAGTGAGTATTTCCTGGAAAAATACTGAATGTTTTAGATTCTCCTTTCTTGTGGTTCTTATTCTATCCCTTTTGACTTCCCATAACAGAAAGTTTTGTTGTTGTTGATAATTTAGGTTTTAAGCCTTCTGGCAAGATACTCTGTGTGGTTTCTGCCTTCTAAGTAATTTAATTGAGATTAGATTAGACTGAAACAATTAGATTGCCTAGATTAACACATTTATGTAACCAGCCTTAGCATTCCCTGAAACATGAAAACAATAAGAGTGGATCTGGAAAAAAAGAAACAATAATCACAACCCCACCCCCACCCCTCCAAAAGAGTTTTTGCAGGCAAAATCATAGTAATTATTTTCTATGACTTACAGATGTCCTTTCAATTTCATATTTTATTATTAGTATTGCTAGATTTCCGGTGCATGGTGTTTTAAAGTTATAACAATAATTAGTATACTTTAAGCCGTACGTGGTGATGCAATAGAGAAATAAAGTTTTAAAAATCAAGTTTTAATAACAACAGCAGTTCACACAATTAAACCAGTAATTCACTGAACTGCATCTTTTCCAAATTTCAAGCTTTGACACATCATGGAGTAACTTAATAGCCTACTGTTTTCACATCCTTGTTGATATCTTAAATTATTCAAGCATCTGTTACACCAATGAAATCAGATATCTATTTCAATACATTTGTTTTCAGCAGTGCAGTTGTGATCTGAATGCATTTTGTGTTTATAAATTTACAAAAATGAAAAGTCTTTATCTAATCTTTTCCAGTCATTTTTTTTCTCGTGTTTGTATTTTAATAAGAGGTAGTTGTGAAGGGTTGATTTTCAAATTAATCTATCTAAAGATATATTCTCTTAACATTTCTATATACCTCTTTTGTCTCTCTCTGTCTCTCTCTTTTCTTTTTTTTTCTGTAAGAAAATCATACAAGTCAAAGAAAGGAGTTAACTGGTGGTTTGATAGTCTCATTAAATACTGGGTTCTGTGTCATTTTTATTTTCAACATGAAACCAAAAACACAGGAGTGAGTTTAAGGGATCTGGATAAACTTTAGCCAGAATATTTCTAAAATATTAAATTTTAATGAGAATAAAAAAATATTAAGAAAGACAAACAAAAAAGCACTGAGCCTCAGTTTAATTTGTTAACAAAATGACTCTAGACAATATACTTTTCATTAAGCTATGATTTTTAGTAGCATAAAAATGAAACCTATAAATACTTTCAACTGAAATAAATATACTTCTTAAATTCTAAGCCTTAGGGAAATATTTTGAAATGTATTTATTTTTATATCACGCTAAAGAGCTCTTGGTTGATATACTTTAGATTTAAAATTTTAAGCTGACAGAAGAGTGACTGGTATGAAAAGGAAAGAGATATCCTTCTTTAAATTTTGTTCACATGACATATGATTGTCTAATGGACTATCCTTCAATGCTAAATCTTTTCTCTTATTTTTGCTACCATTTTTATCATAGAAGGAGAAAAACAGGTAAAAAAAAAAAGTCATTGCATATAGCTATGAATGATTTGGAGTTCAGAAATTACCCTTTTTCCAGAAAAATACACATTAAAAATTGCATTAAGTACTGATTGTATGAAAGCAATGTTTAATATAAAAGCAAATATTATTGAAGATTTGTAAATTCTCAATAAAAATTATCAATATGTTTCATCAATTAAAAATGGTTATTTGAAAAGGCTAAAAATACAAACAATGATGTTTGACACATTTAACAGGACCACAGAAGATTCTAAGCGGCTAATTTACTGTTTATTGTCTATAGAACAAGAAACATCAATTATTTTGTATTTGTGTCCAAGAAGTTACTAAAAGACTAAAAGGGCAGATAGAACTGGGAAAAGTGACTGTCAGAGTGAGTGGTTTAAAATAGTTTCATTTATACTTATTTATATTAAATACCTTTATAAATAATCTTATAAAATACATGTTTAGGAGAATATTATCACTGATAGGTGAAGGGACTCAGGCTTGTGTTTGAGCACATAGTCCAAGACAAGGAGAGATTCTACCTGAAACCAGAATTTCTGCATCTAAGGTTAATATTTGCACTTACTCATTGAGAGATTTCTCAAAAAGGAGACTTAAAGAAAGAAACAAGTGAGAGCAAATGGGTGGAGATGTTTAAAGAGTTTTTTTTTTGTTTGTTTTAAGTTGAGTAAACAGTGTCAGACTTTATTTTTGGGGACTCCAAAATCACTGCAGATGGGAATTGTAGCCATGAAATTAAAAGACACTTACTCCTTGGAAGGAAAGTTATAACCAGCCTAGATAGCATATTCAAAAGCAGAGACATTACTTTGCCAACAAAGGTCTGTCTAATCAAGGCTATGGTTTTTCCAGTGGTCATGTATGGATATGAGAGTTGGACTGTGAAGAAAGCTGAGCACTGAAGAATTGATGCTTTTGAACTGTGGTGTTGGAGAAGACTCTTGAGAGTCCCTTGGACTGCAAGGAGATCCAACCAGTCCATTCTAAAGGAGTTCAGTCCTGGGATTTCTTTGGAAGGAATGATGCTAAAACTAAAACTCCAGTACTTTGGCCACCTCATGCCAATAGCTGACTTATTGGAAAAGACCCTGATGCTGGGAGGGATTGGGGGCAGGACGAAAAGGGGACAACGGAGGATGAGATGGCTGGATGACATCACCGTCTAAATGGACGTGAGTATGAGTGAACTCCGGGAGTTGGTGATGGACAGGGAGGCCTGGCGTGCTGCAATTCATGGGGTCGCAAAGGGTCAGACATGACTGAGCGACTGAACTGAACTGAACTGAACTGAATAGCTAAGACAAAGGGGTAGGAGGAATTGATTGGAAAGTTTTCATTGTATTTAGAATTCAAATTAAATTGGCAGCACTTTGAGGAAGTAAAAGGGGACAATGTACAGAGAATGCAAAGGCTGTAGCTGACAATCTTAGGGACTCTTTAAATATGGTTTTGTTGGTCACACATTGCATGCTCACACTGCATCTTGTGTACTCTGAAGGAGGAGTTCAATCATCTTTCCAGTAGTTTCATTTCTTTCAGGTTCACTGTGTCAATTACTTGAATGATATTTAATTTTTATGTAAGGCAGTCAGGATTGGCCAAGAAATTCTTTTGTGGGAAACACATGAACAGGACAAATCTTGAATAAACCTAATTCACTTGTGCTGCTTCCCTTGTTACAGTCTTGCTGCTTATGTCTATGTAGGTACAGCTTTTCAAGAAGATGATTCATAATATATATCAAAATCTTCTAAAATGTCTATTTATTTAATCAATACTAAGATGTTATGCAAAGTAAATTACTACACACTCATGTACAAAAATATAGAGGAGTATAACTGAGTAAGTGCAAATATGAACTTCAGATGCAAAAATCCTGGTTTCAAGTAGAATCTCTCCTTGTCTTGGACTTCATGCTCAAACGCAAACCTGAGTTCCTTCACCTCCTGGAGAAGGGCATGGCGACTCACTCCAGTATTCCTGCCTGGAGAATCCAAAGGACAGAGGAGCCTGGCAAGCTACAGTCGACAGGTCTGCAAAGAGTTGGACAGGACTGAAGTGACTGGGCATGCACATATGCAAGACATAGACCTGAAGGCCAGTGGGCACTAGCAATGGCTGATGCCAGTTCATAGCAGTTCTTGATAGCTGATTGCATCTGTCTCTTTCCAGTTGCAAATTCAGTGACCTCATACCATTAGCTCCAAATTGTCCTTAATAGAGTATTTCACCAAGGATATCAACATATTGCAGATCGGGCATACTTTGTTTCAAGATCCAGTTGTTAAATATTTACCAGTATGCCAATGGACAGGAGCCCTAACTGGCTGTGCAAGATTTGGCATTTGAGAGTCAACAAAATCCGCTGGATATATTTGTATACACTAAGATCAGTAGATAAAGCAACTTTTTTTTTTTTCCTAGTTTCAAGACATGTGTTGTTCCTGACAAGATCAGTTCTTCTATATCCTGAAGTTGAAGTAGAAAATATAGCCAGATTGATGATATACATTTGCTTAAGCATTTTTTGCTTTCAAACTGTAGTCATTAATAACTCTAAGATATCTAACCGTCATGCAAAAGCTTTATGGACTAACTGTTACAAGAGCAATTAGTATTTAGTACTTATACTTTATTAGACACCAAAGAATTTTATTTTACTTTATGTTTCCATGTCTAGCATATTTTTCAGAATCTGAGGTGTAATTTAGACTGCCTGTTACCTCAATGACAATACAATTTGTTTCCAATTCATCACGCCTATGAATTTTTGTTTGAATTTATGACTGGAAAATGCTTCCTCTGAAAGAAATATAGGGTTTTATTTTGCATTCATTTTCTTTCTTTATATTCTAGTATACCACTGCTATCTAACTTCTTATCATTAACAGACTTCTTAAAAATACCCGAATCATTTAATGTGATAAAAGATACTTTCACAACCAAGATAGCAATCAGGATTGAAATTTATTTCAATTCAAATGAACTTATTTTGAAGCCATTATATTTAATAATGGCATAATAATATCACTTTAATCAATATGAAGGAACACAAAATTAATTCCTACAGGTTCAGGTTGAATCATATTCTCCTAATACCAAAGTTACTCCTTATTCCCAAGTTAGTCACCTTGAAAAATATAAAGTTTAGGCTCATGACCAACAGTTCAGTAATAAAAACAGTTGTTATGTAATGCTTACCAGAGGCAGTCCTAAGATGGTAGAGGAATAGGATGGGGAGACCACTTTCTCCCCCACAAATTCATCAAAAAAACATTTAAACATTGAGTGAATTCCACAAAACAACTTCTTAATGCCAGCAGAGGACATCAGACACCCAGAAAAGCAGCCCATTGTCTTCGAAAGGAGGTAGGAAAAAATATAAAAGACAAAAAGAGAGACAAAAGAGGTAGGGACAGAGCTCTGTCCCAGGAAGAGAGTCTTAAAAAGAAAGAAGTTTCCAAACACCAGGAAACACTCTCATTGCCTAGTCTGTGGTGAGCCTTGGAACCACAGAGGGCAACATAACTGGGAGGAAAAATAAATAAATATTTAAAACCCACAGATTACACGCCCAGTGGCAACTCCCCCAGTGGAGAAGCAGTGCAGATGCCTGCACCCACCACTAGCAAGCGGGGGCTGGGCAGGGAGGCTGCATTGCTTAGAGTAAGGACCAGGCCTGAATGCCCCTAGGGCAATCTGAGGGAACTAAGGGGCTAACAAACCAAACTGTGGGATAGTTGCTAAAAACTGGGATACTACTGAAAAGCCCTTACCTAAGACACCATCAGGTCCACTCATAGAACAAAGGACTGAACAGAGCTAGCCAGCTGCAGACCATCCTCCTCTGGTGACAGGCACCCAGAGCCAGAAGGAGACAATCGCAGCCCCAGAGAGCCATTATCTACCAAACTGCAAGCAGGCTTCTTTGCTAACTAAGACTTCTTGGGGTTCTGGGAGGTCAACATCTGCCTGAGAAGGTGTGCTGCTTGTACACCCAGAAAACTGAGTGGCAGGGACAGGGAAGGTGATAAATCACAGCGACTGTGCTCGCCAAACACCTCATCACCTGAGCTGCTCGGACCTGGAAAGGGCACAAAACACAGGCCCAACCGACTCTACACCTCTGAGGACTACCCGAGTGCCTGAACCTGGGAGGTGCATGCAGGCCAGGGCTGGCCTCAGATGGTTCCTGGTGGAGCAACCTAGAGCCTGAGCAGTGTGGGCAGAGAGGGCACATGCGCCATGAGCAGGGGCAGGCCCAGTGTGGCTGAGACACTGTGAGCACATGCCAGTATTATTTGTTTGCAATGTCCCTTCCTCCCCACAGCACGACTGAACAACTAAGCCTACAAAAGTGTCCATCACTGCCTCCTTGTATCAAGACAGAAATCAGACACTGAAGAGACCAGAAAACAGAAGCTAAAACAGAGGGAACTGCCTCGGAAGCGACAGGTGCAATAGATTAAGACCCTGTCATTAGTACCGACTACTTAGGAAGGGACCTATAGATCTTGAAAAATATAAGCCAGGCCAAGGAACTATCAGAAAATGAACTGACCCCATACTGCCCACAACAACACCAGAAAAAGTCTGAGATTTATTTTTAATATTTTTACTATCATCCTTTTTTTTAAGTCCTCTATTACTCCTTTAATTTTCATTTTTATAACCTACTATTGCTTTGCAAAAATAAAGAGCCTATTTTTTTAACAAACTTCATATATATATATATATATATATATATATATATATATATATATATATATATATATATATATATATTATAATTTTTGTGACTTTTTTTAATTGTATTTTTGAAAATCCAACCCTCTACTCTAGATTTTTAATCTTTGCTTTTTGGTGTTTATTATCAATATTGTACCTTTAAGAACCCAATCTTCAGTACCCAATTTTACTTGGGAGTGAGATTACTGGCTTGACTGCTCTCTCTGCCTTTGGACTCTCCTTTTTCTCCAACAGGTCACCTCTATCTCCTCCCTCCCCCTTCTCTTCTCTGCCCAACTCTGAATCTCTTTATGTGTTCAAGATGGTGGAGAACACTTAGGGAATTGATTACTGGTTGGATCTGTCTCTGTCCTTTTGATTCCCCCCTTTATCCTTCAGGTCACTTCTGTCTCCCTCCTCCCTGTTCTCTTTCTGTATAACTCCATGAACACCTCTAAGCTGTCCAGACTGTGGAGTGCACATAAGGAAGTGATTACTAGCTAGCTTGTTCTCCCCTCTTTTGATTCCACCTCATCTCATTCAGGTCACCTCTAACTCTCACCTCCCCCTTCTCTTCTCCATGTAACTCTGTGAACCTCTCTGGGCGTCCCTCACTATGGAGAAACTTTTCATCTTTAAATGAGATGTTTTATCAATGGTGCTGTATAGATGGAGAAGTCTCGAGGCTACTGTAAAACTAAGACTGAAAACCGGAAACAGGAGGCTTAAGTCCAAATCCTGAGAACACCAGAGAACTCCGACTCCAGGGAACATTAATTGACAGGAGCTCATGAAATGCCTCCATATCTACACTGAAACCAAACACCACCCAAGGGCCGGCAAGTTCCAGACTAAGAAATGCCATGCAAATTATCCAGCAACGCAAGAAAAGAGCCCTGAGCTTCAATATGCAGGCTGCCCAAAGTCACTCCAAACACATTGACATCTCATAACTCACTACTGGACACTTCATTGCACTCCAGAGAGAAGAAATCCAGCTCTACCACCAGAACACCAACACAAGCTTCCCTAACCAGGAAACTTTGACAAGCCACCCATACAATCCCACCCAAAGTGAGGAAACACCACAATAAAGAGAACTCCACAAACTGCCAGAATACAGAAAGGCCACCCCCAACACAGCAATATAAACAGGATGAAGAGACAGAGAAATACCCAGAAGGTAAAGGAACAGAATAAATGCTCACCAAACCAAACAAAAGAGGAAGAGATAGGGAATCTACCTGAGAAAGAATTCCACATAATGATAGTGAAAATGATCCAAAATCTTGAAATAAAAATGGAATCACAGATAAATAGCCTGGAGATAAGGATTGAGAAGATGCAAGAAAGGTTTAACAAGAACCTAGAAGAAATAAAAAAGAGTCAATATATAATGAATAATGCAATAAATGAGATAAAAAAACACTCTGGAAGGGATAACGAAGATCATGGCACCTGGTCCCATCACTTCATGGGAAATACATGGGGAAACAGTGGAAACAGTCTCAGACTTTTTTTTTTTTTTACTCCAAAATCACTGCAGATGGTGACTGCAGCCATGAAATTAAAACACGCTTACTCCTTGGAAGAAAAGTTATGACCAACCTAGATAGCATATTCAAAAGCAGACACATTGCTTTGCCAACTAAGGTCCGTCTAGTCAAGGCTATGGTTTTTCCTGTGGTCATGTATGGATGTGAGAGTTGGACTGTGAAGAAGGCTGAGTGATGAAGAATTGATGCTCCAACACTGTGGTGTTGGAGAAGACTCTTGAGAGCCCCTTGGACTGCAAGAAGATCCAACCAGTCCATTCTGAAGGAGATCAGCCCTGGGATTTCTTTGCAAGGAATGATGCTAAAGCTGAAGGTCCAGTGCTTTGGCCACCTCATGCGAAGAGTTGACTCATTGGAAAAAACTGATGCTGGGAGGGATTGGGGGCAGGAGGAGAAAGGGACGACCCAGGATGAGATGGCTGGATGGCATCACTGACTCGATGGATGTGAGTCTGAGTGAACTCCAGGAGCTGGTGATGGACAGGGAGGCCTGGGGTGCTGTGATTCATGGGGTCACAAAGAGTTGGACACGACTGAGCAAATGAACTGAACTGAACTGATCAGAGGCAGAAGATGGGATTAGTGAAGTAGAAGATAGAATGGTATAAATAAATGAATCAAAGAGAAAAAATGAAAAACAAATTAAAAGAAATGAGGACAATCTGAGACCTCCAGGACAATGTTAAACGCCTCAACATTCTAATCATAGGAGTTCCAAAACAAGAAGACAAAAAGAAAAGCCATGATAAAATACTTGAGATAATAGTTGAAAACTTCCCTAAAATGGGGAAGGAAATAATCACCTAAGTCCAAGAAACCCAGAGAATCCCAAACAGGATAAACTCAAGGCAAAACACCCCAAGACACATATTAATCAAATATGCAAATATCAAACACAAAGAACAAATATTAAAAGCAGCAAGGGATAAACAGGAAATAACACACAAAGGGATTCCCATAGGGATAACAGCTGATCTTTCAAAAGAAACTCTTCAGGCCAGGGGGGAATGGCAAGACATACTTAAAGTGATGAAAGAAAATAACCTACAGCCCAGATTACTGTACCCAAAAAGGATCTCATTCAAATATGAAGGGGAAATCAAAAGCTTTACAGATAAGCAAAAGACAAGCTCTTCAACAAATGCTAAAGGATCTTCTCTAGACAGGAAACACAAAAAGGATGTATAAACTCATACCCAAAACAATAAAGTCAATGGCAATGGGATCATACTTATCAATAATTGCCTTAATCATATATGGGTTGAATGCTCAAAAAATACAAAGACTGGCTGAATGGAGACTAAAACCAGACCCGTAAATATGTTGTCTGCAAGAGACCCACCTCAAAACAAGGGACACATACAGACTGAAAGTGAAGGGCTGGAAAAAGATATTCCACACAAATAGAGACCAAAAGAAAGCAGGAGTGGCAATACTCATGTTACATAAAATAAGACTTTAAAATAAAGATTGTGGAAAGTGACAAAGAAGAACACTACATAATGATCAAAAGATCAATCCAAGAAGATATAACAATTTTAAATACATATGCACCCAACATAGGAGCACCACAATATGTAAGACAAATGCTAACAAGTATGAAAGGGGAAAATAACATTAACACAATAACAGTAGGAGACTTTAATACCCCACTCACAACTGTGGATAGATCAACTAAACAGAAAATTAACAAGGAAACACAAACTTTAAATGACACAATAGACCAGTTAGACCTGATTGATATCTATAGGACATTTCACCCCAAAACAATGAATTTCACCTTTTTCTCAAGTACACACGGACACTTCTCCAGGATAGATCATATCCTGGACCATAAAATTTAGCCTTGGTAAATTCAAAAATATTGAAATCATTCCAAGCATATGTTCTGACCACAATGCAGTAAGATTAGACCTGAATTACAGGAGAAAAGCTATTAAAAATTCCAACATATGGAGGCTGAACAACACACTGCTGAATAACCAACAAATCACAGAAGAAATCATAAAATAAATCAAAATATGCATAGAAATGAATGAAAATGAAAACACGACAACCCCAAACCTGTGGGACACTGTAAAAGCAGTGCTAAGGGGAAGGTTCATAGTAATACAGGCATACTCAAGAAACAAGAAAAAAGTCAAATAAGTAACCTAACTTTACACCTAAAGCAACCAGAAAAGGAAGAAATGAAAAAGCCCAGGGTTAGTAGAAGGAAAGAAATCTTAAAAATTAGGGCAGAAATAAATGCAAAAGAAACAAAAGAGACCATAGCAAAATCAACAAAGCCAAAAGCTGGTTCTTTGAAAGGATAAATAAAATTGAAAAACCATTAGCCAGATTCATCAAGAAACAAAGGAAGATAAATCAAATCAATAAAATTATAAATGAAAATGGAAAGATCATAATAGGCAACACAGAAATACAAAGGATCACAAGAGACTACTATCAGCAATTATATGTCAATAAAATGGACAACTTGGAAGGAAAGGACAAATTCTTAGAAGAGTACAACTTTCCCAAACTGAACCAGGAAGAAATAGAAAATCTTAACACACCCATCACAAGCGCAGAAATTGAAACTGTAATCAGAAATCTTCCAGCAAACAAAAGCCCAGGTAGGTCCATATGGCTTCACAGCTAAATTCTACCAAAAATTTAGAGAAGAGCTAACACCTATCCTACTCAAAGTCTGCCAGAAAATTGCAGAGGAAGGTAAACTTCCATATTCATTCTATGAGGCCACCATCACCCTAAAACCAAAACCTGACAAAGATGTCACACACAAAAAAAAAAAAAAAAAAGAAAGGAAAAGAAAGAAAAGAAAAGAAAACTTCAGGCCAATATCACTGATGAACATAGATGCAAAAATTCTTAACAAAATTCTGTCAATCAGAATCCAACAACACATTAAAAAGATCATACACCATGACCAAGTGGGCTTTATCCCTGGGATGCAAGGATTCTTCAATATCCGCAAATCAATCAATGTAATTCACCACATTAACAAATTGAAAAATAAAAGCCCTATGATTATCTTAATAGATGCAGAGAAAGCCTTTGACAAAATTCAACATCCATTTATGACAAAAACTCCCCAGAAAGCAGGAATAGAAGGAACATACCTCAACAAAATAAAAGCTATATATGACAAACCCACAGCTAACATTATCCTCAATGGTGAAAAATTGAAAGCTTTTCCCCTAAAGTCAGGAACAAGACAAGGGTATCCACTTTCACCACTACTATTCAACTTAGTTTTGGACGTTTTGGCCAAAGCAATCAGAGCAGAAAAAGAAATAAAACAAATCCAATTTGGAAAAGAAGAAGTAAAACTCTCACTGTTTGCAGATGACATGATCCTCTACATAGAAAACCCTAAAGACTCCACCAGAAAATTACTAGAGGTAATCAATGAATATAGTAAAGTTTCAGGATATAAAATCAACACGCAGAAATCCTTACATTCCTATACACTAATAATGAGAAAATAGAAAGAGAAATTAAGGAAACAATTGCATTCACCATTGCAACAAAAAGAATAAAATACCTAGTAATATATTTACCTAAAGAAACTAAAGACGTATATATAGAAAACTATAACACACTGGTGAAAGAAATCAAAGAGGACACTGATAGATAGAGAAATATACCATGTTCATGGATCGGAAGAATCAATATCATGCAAATGAGTATACTACCCAAAGCAATCTATAGATTCAAGGCAATCCTTATAAAGCTACCAACGGTATTTTTACAGAACTAGAACAATTAATTTCACAAATTGTATGGAAATACAAAAAAAAACTTGAATAGCCAAAGCAATCTTGAGAAAGAAGAATGGAACTGGAGGAATCAACCTGCCTGACTTCAGGCTCTACTACAAAGTCACAGTCATCAAGACAGTGTGATACTGGCACAAAGAAATATAGATCAATGGAACAAAAGAGAAAGCCTGGAGATAAATCCAAGTACCTATGGACACCTTATTTTTGACAAAGGAGGCAAGAATATACAATGGATTAAAGACAATCTCTTTAACAAGTGTCACTGGGAAAACTGGTCAACCACTTGTAAAAGAATGAAACTAGAATACTTTCTAACACCATACACAAAAATAAACTCAAAATGGATTAAATATCTAAACATAAGACCAAAAACTATAAAACTCTTAGAGGAGGACATAGTAAAACACTCTCCGACATAAATTACAGTAGGATCCTCTATGACCCACCTCCAAAAATATTGGAAATAAAAGCAAAAATAAACAAATGGGACCTAATTAAAATTAAATGCTTCTGCACAACAAAGGAACCTATAAGCAAGGTGAAAAGACAGCCTTCTGAATAGGAGAAAATAATAGCAAATGAAGCAACTGACAAACAACTAATCTCAAAAATATACAAGCAACTCCTGCAGCTCAATTCCAGAAAAATCAGAGAAATGCAAATCAAAATCATAATGAGGTACCATTTCATGCCAGTCAGAATGGCTGCTGTCCAAAAATCTATAAGCAATAAATGCTGGAAAGTGTGTGGAAAAAAGGGAACCTTTTACACTGTTGGTGGGAATGCAAACTAGTACAGCCACTATGGAGAAGAGTGGAGAGTCCTTAAAAAACTGGAAATAGACCTGCCTTATTACCCAGCAATCCCACTAATGGGCATACACACTGAGGAAACCAGAATTGAAAGAAACAAATGTACCCCAATAGTCATTACAGCACTGCTTATAATAGTCAGGACATGGAAGCAACCTAGATGTCCATCAACAGATGAATGGATAAGAAAGCTCTGGTACATATACACAATGGAGTATTACTCAGCCATTAAAAAGAATACATTTGAATCAGTTCTAATGAGGTGGATGAAACTGGAGCCTATTATACAGAGAGAAGTAAGCCAGAAACAAGAACACCAATACAGTATACTAATGCATATATATGGAATTTAGAAAGATGGCAATGATAACCCTGTATTCGAGACAACAAAAGAGACACAGATGTATAGAAAAGTCTTTTGGACTCTATGGGAGAGGGAGATGGTGGGATGATTTGGGAGAACGGCATTGAAACATGTGTAATATCTTATATGAAATGAATCATCAGTCCAGGTTCGATGCATGATACAGGGTGCTTGCACCTGGTGCACTGGGATGACTCAGAAGGATGGGCTAGAGAGGGAGGTATGAGGGGAGTTCAGGATGGAGAATATGTGTACATCTGTGGTGGATTCATGTTGATGTATAACAAAACCAATACAATATTGTAAAGCAATTAGCCTACAATTAAAATAAATAAATTTATATTAAAAATAATGCTTACCCAGAAAAGTATATGTATTGGCTATGTGTACAATACTTTGCCAAAAAAGATCCATCTAGTCAAAATTATGTTTTTTTCATTAATCATGTATGAATGTGAAAGTTGGACCACAAAGAAAGCTGAACACTTAAGAATTGATGCTTTTGAACTATGGTATTGGAGAAGACTCCTGAGAGTCCCTTGGGCTGCCAGGAGATCAAACCATTTAATTCTAAAGAAATCAGTCCTGAATATTCATTGGAAGTACTGATGCTGAAGCAGAAACTCCAATACTTTGTCCACCTGATGTGAAAAACTGACTCCTTGGAAAAGACCCTGAAGATGGGCAAGATTGAAGGAGGGAGGAGAAGGGAATGACAGAAGATGAGATGGTTGGATGGCATCACTGACTCCATGGACATGAATTTGAGAAAACTCCAGGAATTGGTGATGAACTGGGAAGCCTGGTGTGCTGCAGTCTATGATATTGCATAGTCAGACATGACTGAGTGACTGAACTGAACTGAATTGATATACACATAATTCTGTACTTGTGCTTTTTATTTGAGTCCATAATATATATTTTGTAAATACTTGAGGAAGAATAATAGAAGAAAGGAAGATTCTTGGAGGAATACACAAAAATGTGATACTCCAGATTTTCTATAAAAAACACACATTTTTCATTCAGTTCAGTTCAGTCACTCAGTCATGTCTGACTCTTTGTGACCCCATGGACTGCAGCACGCCAGCCTTCCCTGTCCATCACCAACTCCTGGAGTTTCCTCAAACTCATGTCCATTGAGTCAGTGATGCCATCCAACCATCTCATCCTCTGTTGTTCCCTTCTCCTAAGGAG
This sequence comes from Ovis canadensis, assembly GCF_042477335.2. Taxonomy (NCBI): domain Eukaryota; kingdom Metazoa; phylum Chordata; class Mammalia; order Artiodactyla; family Bovidae; genus Ovis; species Ovis canadensis. The sequence continues at coordinate 20,360,324 of NC_091259.1, read as the reverse complement.
GTATATTAGTCAAGGTTCTCGAGAAAAAGATTTAATGACATGCAAGAGACAGGTTTATTTTAATGAACTGGCACACATAATTATGGAGGCTGGTAACCTAAAATCTAATTCAGGCTAGAGACTGAGGGAAAAATTGTAGTTCAAGCCTAAAGGCCATCTGTGGCCAAATTCTTTCTTCCAGGGAGGTCAGTCATTGTCCTATGACTCAGCTAATTGGATGAGCCCTGACCTGTAATTGAACATAATATGCTTTATTCAAATTCTAATGTTTTAATGTCATCTGAAAATATCTTCAAATATACCTCTAAAATAACATTTAACCAAATACATGGGTACTGTGATCTAGCCAAGTTGACACAATAGTAACCATCCAGTTCAACTCAGTCGTATCCGATTTTCTGTGATCCCATAGACTTCAGCACACCAGGCTTCCCTGTCCATCAGCAGCTTCTGGAGCTTGCTCAAAATCATGTCCATCGAGACAGTGATGCCATCCAACTATTTCATCCTCTGTTGTCTGTTTCTCCCCCCTGCCTTCAGTCTTTCCCAGCATCAGGGTCTTTTCGAGTGAGTCAGTTCTTCACATCAGGTGGCCAAAGTATTGGAGTTTCTTCTTCAGCATCAGTCCTTCCAAGGAATATTCAGAGTTGATTTATTTTAGATTGACTGGTTTGATCTCCTTGAAGTCCAAGGGACTCTCAAGAGTCTTCTCCAAATACCACAGTTCAAAAGCATCAGTTCTTTGGTACTCAGCTTTCTTATAGTCTATAGACATCTCTCACATTCATACATGATTACTGGAAAAACCATAGCTTTGACTAGACAGACCTGTTTGATAAAGTAATGTCTCTGCTTTTTGAAACCTTAATATACAAAAAGGTAAAGAAAATGATATATTTAATTAATTGTGCATTAGAAATATATGCTAAATGTTACAGGTACTGATTTAAAAGAAGTATCAGACAGAATTGAATGGTTAGGAAAGGAAGGTTATATGAAGAAGTACACTCTGAGGGGCCCTTTGTTTACATAAAAGCTAGTACATTGTATAAGACAGAGTGATAGCAGTGTTAAATGTAAAACTATTTTGAAATTATGCCATTGATGAGTTGTCCAATCTGTGCCAGGTACTACTTAGGACCCTGAAAAAGCATCATTTGATTGAACTGAAGCATCAGTGGTGTAAGTTTCAGAAAGGCTCTCTCAGCTTTGATAATAAGGTCAAATAAACATGACCTGAAAGATTGGATTCACTATCCTATTAACATTAACTTGATGCAAAATAAACTGGATGCTCACTATTCATTTAACAGATGAGAGCTCATTTAGTGACAGATCTACTAAGCGGTAGATCTCTCTCTGGCTCTGAAGGTAAAGAATCCACCTGCAATGCAGGAGACCTGTCTTTGATTTCCAGGTGGAGAAGATCCCCTGGAGAATGGAATGGCTACTCACTCCAGTATTCTTGCCTGGAGAATTCCATGGACAGTGGAATCCGGTGGGCTATAGTCTTTGGGGTCACAAAAAGTGGGACATGACTGAGAGAATAACACTTTCACTTTCACCTTCTTTCTACTAACCAGTACAAACAGTTAATAGCAAGTTACTTAACACCAAAAGAGACTATTAACTGATCTATAAATTGGGACTGTTTGACTACTGACTATTCGATAAATTTTTAATTGTTTTCACCTATTTTATTCATTAAAAATATTGATTGTGTATTATGCTTCAGGCATTGTACTATGTTCAAGAAATACAAGAACAAATGAGAGAGACAAGATAATATATTCATGGAGCTTGTAGTCATCAAGACATTTCTTTATTTATTAAAGATATTATATATGTTATAACATTGGAGTACCTACAATATAATAAGAATTAATATGTGTGCTGAGTCACTTCAGTTGCGTCCAACTTTCTGTGACCATAGGGGCTGTAGCCTGCCATGCTCCTCTATCCGTGGGATTCTCCAGGCAAGAATACTGGAGTGGGAGGCCATGCCCTTCTCCAGGGAATCTTCCCCACCGAAGGATCTAACCTGAATCTCTTGCATCTCCTGCATTTTCAGGCTGCTTCTTTACACTAGCACCAGCTGGGAAGCACAAAGAATCAATAGAAGGCAGCTATTATTAATATAAATTATTTTATTTCCCTCTACACACAATATATGCATATGCACACATATACATAGAAGTGCAATCTGTAATACTTTCCTCCTTGACCTCCTCTATTTGTCAAAATTTTAAAGTACAAAAATATCTTCAAGCTAAATTACCTATCATGGAATCAATTCTTATCAAAATACACAAAAACTGACATTGATTTAATACCTGGTCTTGCCCTTGGGTGTGTGAATCACTTTGCAGTGTATTTTAGAAAATCATGTAGCACATTTATGATTTAGAGGCTTTGGAGAAAAGCTGTCCCAGATAAGCAAATGTGATTCAAAAAATGCAAAATGCAGGAATAATTGTGTAGGGAACATGTCCTAAAGACTTCTCATTCAGACAAGTCATATTCTCTTGGAACACAGCATGTGGGAAACTTCAAGTTTCAGCAGTGTGTGAAAAGCATACTACTCCTTTTCTAGTATAGCTTTAATTGCTCCCATATGATTTGATTGCACAGAGGACTCAGACACTGAAGAAATAGTTCACCTTAAAGCATTTGTTGATAAACTTGAGTTTTCCCTTGATGTTTATTATGGAATCCCTGTGAATATAATATAATCATATGAGATTTTAATTCATGCACTACTAGCATTTTCTAAGCCTACTTCTTTTTTTTTTAATTTAAATTTATTTATTTTAATTGGAGGCTAATTACTTTACAATATTGTATTGGTTTTGCCATACATCAACATGAATCTGCCACGGGTGTACACGTGTTCACAATCCTGAACCCCTCCTCCCACCTCTCTCCCCAAACCATCCCTCTGGGTCATCCCACTACACCAGCCTTTCTATTAAGAATACGACTACCTATTACACTATATAAAAATATGTAGCTGAGAAAGTAATGCCCTCACCAGTCACTCATATGTAAATTATGCCAATGTCCTTCTAATTTAAAGTGTTTCTCCTTGGATATACTTCTAATGCAAATGACTGTTACTACAGACTTCAGAGTATGATTTACCTGCGGTTACTTAACATTATGAGTCACACCTTGAGTTTTTGTCTCCTGTAGGCTTGTCACTTGTTTGGGTTGTTTCATTCACTTCAGAGTAATGATGATAATTTTGCTGTGGAAAATGTATATGATAAAAATTATATTCAATCGGTAAGTTCCCCTGGGAGCATATTTTATATGCATGCATAATAGCATAAAGGTTAATAGCACTTGCTTTGAATCATAGAGATATACGTTTAAATTGTTGTTCTAATCCTTAGTAATTCTGAAATTTCTGCCAAGTTATTTAACATCTTTGAATAATTATCTCAGGGTTGCTGTACTGTTAAATTGTATGTAAAAATAATTTAGAACTGTGCCTTGAACAAAGTATATGCTCACAAAGTAGTAATATTTTTTTCTTTAGTTAAGAGACACTTTGAAAAGTTGGGAAAAAACAATAATATTTGTGTTTGTCAGTGACGATATATATTGTGACACTACTAAAAATATGACTACAAATGGTTTGTTTCAGAAATACTTTGTTAAGATTTGGAAATGAGAAGATTTGGATTCAGATCAAAATTGTGTATTTCCCATAGACAAAACGCACCATTTTGAGGATACTCAGGTGATATTAAGTGAAAAATCTTTTCATCCTGGGTTTATTTTGGGTAATTGTAGAAAGGATATAAATTGTTCAGGAAATTTGGTATTTAATTTGCCTAGTCAAAATATTTTATTTAAAATAATATCTAAATTACTGAGGATACTTATACAAATTTATGATTTATATGTGTGATTGCCTGTAGTAAGTGATGTTATCCAAATCACATATAATAAATAGTTTTTATGCTTCATTTGCATACTTAGGAATGCACATAGCAAAAGCAAACTTCTAGAATGAGAGAGTGAATACTTCTAAAAATCCTCTCCTTCATAAATGCAACAAGAATAAGAGCAAAATTTGTCAAAATTAACTTTTTCAAAGCTCTGGAAATTAACCAGATTTGCAATAAACTGAGGACAATTTCATTCAGTAAAAAAGTTTGGACTGTAGTAAGAACAGTGAGCCCTGTGGCACTTTAACTTGTCCTATTTCCATCTATTTATTCCTAGATCAGTAGTAACTATGAAAACTTAAAACCATTTCACCATGGTAGCTATGAAAGTTAGCCTTACAGCAGTTACTTATGGGGTCATAGTGGGTTTGGAACTTCTTTCAAAGAGAACTGACAAAGAGAATTGTCACTATTTGACCTATGTGGCAGACACTAGAAAAAGTCCATTTTTTAAAGATTTTCTTTATTTGATCAGAATTCAAGCTTTCTATGAAATAACCCCAACCTTAAGGGCATATTTAGAAAACAACCTGTGGCAATAATTTAACATTGCAGCTAACTAAGGCTAGGACACACACAAGGCTAGGATTAACAAATGGTTGGCAAAAAAGTAGAAGGAAAAGTTAAAGAATGAGATATCCAGTGGGGCTTTGTAAATTTTCTATATATTTCTGGTAATAGAGAAAGTGATATGCATCTTCAAGGTTTTACATACCCTCGAGAAAGGTTCTGATAGCAATTTATTACTGTTCAGTCACTCAGTCATGTCCAACACTGTGACCCCATGGACTGCAGCACACCAGGCTTCCCTGTCCTCACCATCTTCCGGAACTTGCTCAAACTCATGTACATTGAGTCAGTGATGCAATCCAATCATCTCATTCTCTGTCATCCCCTTCTCCTCCTGCCTTCAATCTTTCCCAGCATCAGGGTTTTTTCTAATGAATCAGCTCTTTGCATCAGCTGGCCAAAGTATTGGAGCTTTAGCTTCAGCATCAGTCCTTACAATGAATATTCAGGACTGATGCTCTTTAGGATTGACTGGTTTGATCTCCTTGCAGTCCAAGGGACTCTCCAGACTTCTCCAATACTACAGTTCAAAAGCATCAATTCTTTTATGTTCAACCTTCTTTATGGTCCAACTCTTACATCCATACATGACTACTAGAAAAACCATAGCTTGTACCATGCAGACCTTTGTTGGCAATGTAACATCTCTGCTTTTTTATACAATGTCTAGGTTTGTCATAGCTTTTCTTCCAAGGTGCAAGCGTCTTTTAATTTCATGGAGGCAGTCACTGTCTGCAGTGGTTTTGGAGCCTAAAAAAACAAAGTATGTCACTGTTTCCATTGTTTCCCCATCTATTTGCCATGAAGTGATGGGACCGGATGCCAAGGTCTTTGTATTTGGGATGCTGAGTTTTAAGCTAGCTTTTTTATCTCCTGGCTTTTTAGTTCCTCTTCACTTTCTGCCATAAGAGTGTTGTTATCTGCATATCTGAGGTCGTTGATATTTCTCCTGGCAATCTTGATTCCAGCTTGTGCTTCATCCAGACTGGCGTTTCTGGGTAGAGGTATGGTAGGTATTTCTGATCAGGCTAGCATAATATAATCAAATAGATAGTTTAAGAATCCCACTAGGAATGTAGATAGACAAGGAAATTTAGAGTGCTTTTGGAGACCACAGTAAGTTAATGATCACTGAAGAACACAATGGGAAATTCTTGAAACAGTGTGGGCTTGCTTGACATGTGAAACAGATCAAGTTGTTTAACAACAAAGTCAGACAAGCTTTCATAGTAACAAAACCAATCAAACCTGCTTAGGAAAGAAATCATGCAATGGAGGCATGAATCATTCCTTGGAACAATAAAACAATCATGGAAAACTAAGGCCTAAAACCTGCCCAATGATATCAATAAGTTATGACCTCTAGGACATGTTCTTTGCACACACAAAAAAATAATAGTTTGGGAAAGGTGACATATCAATGTGAACAACTCTGTTTATACTGAGACCTGAAACAATTTTTCCATCATTCCATGACAGTCTTGGATAGGCCATATAGGATCAAAAACTCCCATGCTCAATGTATGTGAAAAGTTAATGATGGAAGACTTGAAGAACAATGAAGAAAGTGGTCTTCTTCCTCCCCACTCTTCCCTTTGATTATAAAAATGTAAACTAATAAGCACTCACTTGCCTACCTGCTTGGAAAACTCATAAGCATCCTATGCTAATAATTTACTCATCTATCATCTTATCTCTCACTGAATTCTTTCTACATTGAGACATAAAGAAATGGATATCCATGGTGCCCCACTAGATGTATTTCTGTGTTTTCAATCCTAATTTCTTGTACCTGGGGACATGAGGCTCTGCACAACCAGAATGACAATGTCAGGGCAGAGTTGTAAACTGCACAAGGGAGTACTGAAGGCATACCTCAGAACACACACATCACCTTAGAAAGGCTGGGAGACTTGTCTTAAGACATTTTGGGAAATCTCTGTCCAATAACTAAGCTAATGGAGAAGAATTCTACAACTTCACATGACAAAGATTATATATTTTACAAAATTATGCCAGGAACGTCATAAAGCAAACAATAACCAGTGATAATCACAAACCCTGGAGTGATTGCTTTGATTTGCAGAGAGGAACATTATGGGTTTTGTTTTTTATTTTTTTAACTATCCAGTTTAAATAAAAAGTGAGAGACATCCACAAATAATTGGTAAATCATGGCACACAAACAAGAATAAAATGATTCAATAGAAATTGATCCTGAGGGAGGAAGATATTGGAATTACTAATAACTTACTTAAAATCAGATAGTTTAAATATATGCAAATAACTAAATGAATCATATTTGAATTTCTATGGGATGTTTGAGATAATATCTCACCAAATATATAATTAAATAAAGAGATCAGCATTCTAAAAAAATAGAAATTCTGGAGTTAAAAAGAAAAAAATGAAATGAAAATTTCACTAGAAGGGCTCAATAGTAGATTGTAACTGAAAGAAGAAAAAGCAGTAAAATTGAAGAAAGGACAAATGAGATGATCCTTTCTGAGGAATAGAAAAATAAACGAATAAATAAAATGAACAAAACTCTGAGAGCCATCAATAATCATAAACAATTCATTCAATGGGGAATTCTAGAATGAGAAGACAGATGAAAAGTAAGGGGCAAAGGGATATTTGAAGAAATAATTGCCCCAGACTCCAAAATTGAATGAAAGAATCATCTGCACATTAAAGAGGCTCAATCAATTCAATTAGGATAAACTTAAGGAAATACATACTAATTATTCCCTAGTCAAATTGTTGAACAATAAAAACAAGATAGAATCCTGAAAAAAAGCAAGATAACAGTGATTCACTACACATAAGGTAAATAGATTTTTTTTTGCTTTTTATTTATTATTCTTAATATAAACTTATTTATTTTAATTGGAGGATAATTACTTTACAATATTATATTGATTTTATCATACATCAACATGAATCTGCTTGAAAGTTAACTTCTGGTCAGGAATTAGGGAGGGCAAAAGATGGTGAGATGGCATATCTGAAGTGTTGCAAGAAAGACCTTCAAAAAAGAAAAAAATATATCCAGCAAAAAATACTCTCCAAAGAATAAAGAAATTAAGATTTCCAAGAAAATTTAAAAAAACCCTAAAAATATATGAGAATTTATCAATAACAGAACTTATCTAAAAAAGAAAATTATAGGAAATCCTTCAGGAAAATCAAATATAGAGACTGCTTAAAGTAAATACATAGATAAATATAAAAGATAGTATAAATGTATCTTTGTTGTAACTTTTTCCCTTATCTGATTTAAAAGACAATTGTGTAAAATGATAAATGAATAATTGAATTAAAATTTGGTGGACCTATATGAAGATGGGGTTTTTTCACCAACAAACTACAAAAGCGGGTAAGGAGCAAAGCTATATCGGAGCAAAGTTTTTGTGTACAGTTGGAATTAACCTGGTGTCAACCTCAATTAAATGATTTGAATTTAAGATGTTAATTGTAATTCACAGAGCAGCATACTAAGAAAATAACTTAAAAATATATAGAAAAATATACAGCAAGGGAATTAATATGTGATACTATAAAATATCTATTTAACAGAAAAGAAAATGTTAATGGAGAAATTTGAAAGGTATAAGATGTATAGAAAACCAATAGTAGATAAAATATATAGATAAAACTATAAAGAGTTAGACATGACTGAGAGACACTAACTCTTTGGGACCCCATAACCTGTAGCCTGCCAGACTCCTCTGTCCACAGGTTTCTCCAGACAAGAATACCAGAGTCAGTTGCCATTCCTTTCTCCAGGGGCTATAATGTTAGGCCATAGAACAAGCCTGAATCAATTTAAAATAATTGAAATTATGCAAAGTACATATCCCCCCAACACAGAAGTGAAATTACAAATTAATAAGAGAAGGAAATTTGGGAAATACACAAATTTGTGGATATTAGACAATGCATTATTTTAAATTTACCAGTTGATCAAATATGGCATCAGAAAGGAAATTAGAATATACATTGAAAGAATATATGGAATTGTATATTCAACTGTATATTGAATATACATTGAAAGAAACACCATGACTGAACTAGTTAAAGCAGTTAAATCATTAAAGCAGTTTGTTGAGTAGATTCTATAGGTATAACAGTCTATAGTAAAAAAAGAAAAAAAAAATCAAATTGCTAACACAACTGAATACAATTTACACGTTAAAAACAAAGTAACAAATTCAACTCAAAGCAAACAGTTATTACTCAGGCATTAAATTGTGCCCGGAGAAGGAAATGGCAACCCACTCCAGTACTCTTGCCTGGAAAATCCCATGGATGGAGGAACCTGGTAGGCTACAGTACATGGGGTCACAAAGAGTCAGACACGACTGAGTGATGACACCTAAATCGTGCCCAGCTCTGTGACTCAATGGATTGCAGTATTCCAGACTTCTCTGTCCCTCATGATTTCCCAGAATTTGCTCAAACTCATGTCCATTGAGTCACTGATGCCATCCAACCATTTTCTCTGCTGCCCACTTCTCTTGCATTCAATCTTTCCCTGGATCAGAGTCTTTCCCAGATCTTTCCCTGCATTTCACATCATGATGCAAAGTATTGTAACTTCAACATCAGTCATTCCAATAAATATTCAGGACTGATTTCCTTTAAGATTGACTGGTTTGATCTCCTTGCTATCCAAGGGACTCCCCAAATTTTCCCCAACACTGCAGTTCAAAAGAATCAATTATTTGACACTCAGTCTTCTTTATGGTCCAATCGTCACATCTGTACATGACTACTGGAAAACCACAGGTTTGACTAGATGGACATTTGTCAGCAAAGTGATGTCTCTACTTTCTAATACATTGTATTTGTCAAAGGTTTCCCCCACTACCCCCCCCCCCCAAGGAGCAAGCATCTTATAATTTCATGACTGAAGTCATTATCCACAGTGATTTTGGAGCTCAAGAAAATGAAATCTGTCACTGCTTCCACTTTTTCCCCATCTATCTACAATGAAGGGATGGAATTGTATGCCATGATCTTCCTTATCTGACTGTTGAGTTCTAAGCCAGCTTTTTCACTCTCTTCTTTTACCTTCAACAAGAGGCTCTTTAGTCCCTCTCCCCTTTCTGCCATTAGGGTGATGTCATTGGCATATCTGAGGTTGTTGATATTTATCCCCACAATCTTGGTTCTAGCTTGTGCTTCATGCAGCTCAAATTTTACCTGATATAACCCCACATATAAGTTAAATAAGCAGGGGGATGATATACAGGCTTGATGCACTCCTCTCCTAATTTGGAACCAGTCCATTATTCCATGTCCCCTTCTAACTGCTGCTTCTTGACATTCATTCAGATTTCAGGTAAGGTGGTATGGTATTCCCATCTCTTTAAGAAATTTTCCACAACTTGTTGTGATCCATGCAGTGAAAAACATTAGCATAGTCAACATTTTGCATACGACCTGATAATTACGTCTGTGACCATTTTTATTATGCTCTAGACTTACGAAACATTTATTTTTCTCTACTAAGAGATTTTCTCCCACATTAGGATTATTATCATCCATATGCTTTCTTCTTTTACTTAGCCATTTTTAAACTGTGTGTGTTTTGCCATTTAGGACTCAGGTCTTTATTATTTGTGTGAGGTCTTATCTATCACTTAATCCAAAGTAGTTCCTTAGTACTTGTATTACATCACTCAGCTTTTATTGTCTTCATTTTCTGAAATTATCTTGTTCCTTTAATTTGTTTATTATCTATACATCCTTATTATAATTTTAACTGAGTTCAGTGTTTTTACCTTAAATCTCTGCACTATACTACCACAGCTGGAACAATATCAACATTCAATAAATAGCTGCCAAATAGTTAAACAAATTTATTCCTTTACATCATCTACTGTAACATAAGGCTAGATTGCTTTATCTGAAAAACATCCCATGTGTAACATCATTGGGCTCCTGTAACATCAGTCACTGAAATAATTTTACAACATTTGTTATAGTTCGGTTTCTTGTATTTACTGCACATTTTTTCCTTCAGCCATAAACTCTGCTTTCTTGTTGATGTTATAAAACACCATAGAAGGCTGGAGAAGAAGTTGTCATGTTTTCATAGAATAGAAATGGGATTCAAATCCTATTTATACTGCAATTGGCTGCAATTAACTGTTTCGGGCTTCAGTTCCTCTATTTTTAAAGCTCATTAATGCTGGGTAGATTACATGAGAAAATGTGTGAAAAGAAGTTAGGAAAGAACTAATGGGTAGAAACTCAATACCTATTGGTAGTTATTCTTATTACAAATTTTTTCAATTCCTGGAATCAAAATTATTAATGATGGAAAGATATTTTCATTTACTTGTAAGTTTTATCTTTACAACTAACCAAAAAGATAATTTCACAGAAAGATATCTATATGTACACATACATATTTATATATAAACAATATGTACATGAATATACACATTTATACTACATTGATAATGTATATCTAGGTACACATCCATCTAGAAAATAGTATTTGAATTATTTGTTTATATGTTGTTAGCCAATGTGCTCCATAGATATATGCACAAAAAATATTTTAATTCTGAGAAGTTGAAACATCTTTCAGTTCTGATATTTCTTATAATTGTGCTTATTGACATTTCATTTTTACAGAACAATTCTATGTCACCCTGGAGTTTCTGGCTTCAGATCACACCCAATTATATTTGCACACCCCACAAACATATCCTACAGATGACAATAATATTCTTTAAAGACAGTTTTGAACTTCTGCCATTTTTGAGACAAATTCACATTTTCATCACTAAGGATGAAGCCAAGTAGTAAAAACAAAGCATCAACTGGGTTTTCTAGCTATGTCTATTGACAAAGTTGCCATAACATTTTTAAAAAGGAATTGAAGAGCAAAGTTGAAATGCTGAGAACATAGTTTATTGTAAATGCCTGAATCAGAACAAACAACCAGTGAAAGGTCAACATAACAGCCCATTGATCTATACAAGCACATTTGCTAAACCCAGTAATAAATTCTCCCAAAAACGAAGCAGCAACTCCTTCAAATATTTGTGATATCCTTTTGTATCAGGAAGCTGACCAGGAAGTGTAGCAGTATTTGCCCTTTATCGTTGTTAGCACAAAGTCAGTAAACTATGGGCCCATCATAAAGATTTTAAACATTATCTTTTCTATAAATGTAACTTTATTGAACCTACACTTTGAGCAAATTTATTTCAGTCAATGATCTACCAGTCTTTGTGTACTTGTAGTATAGCAATTGTCTATTGTTTTATCATTCTTTCTGAATAGACTGAACTCCTGAATGACAGGGACACTATATTATTAATGGTATTGTTAATTATGGAAAAAAAATTAGATTACTGAGAAAGACTTGTACTGGAAAACTTAGGTTATCTCTAAATATTTCTCTTTTATGATGATATGGTTTTGGAACTTGTGAAAATTTTACAGGATAACTTACATTAACAACACAAACAGACCTGATCCAAAAGAGGGTAGGATACAGTGACTAAATAAAAAGGAAAAAGAAATAAACAAATAAAGGTACACTGTTAAGAAAACAAATATCTTATTAGGTCTTATTAGGAAATAGCAAGATTGTGGCAGAGAAATACTACAATGTGAGAGTTCATGTTATTATCCCCTACATTATTAAAAACTGTTCAATAAAATAAAATTAGCAGAAGTTAATTAATAAGCATGTGAAAGCAAACAACAATAATCCAAAACTAAGTTTCAAATTCTCCTTCCTACCCATGCATGAACAATCTCTCTCATTGAGCTATTCTTTATTCTCATTTTCAGTTTATCCACTCATCACTTAAAGATTTCTATCTAAGATAAACATTCCCATGTTTTCAATATGTGGTCTGTCTTTTTGGTTACTGATAGGGAGGCCATATAGAATTCAGACATTCGGCTAAATTTGAACTTTAGACAAACAGCATTTTATTTTAGCTATAAATATATCTCAAGTAAGGTCTGATCTTTTCCTCTATTATTCCAGATGATTGAAGTGGTTTCTTTGTGTTTATTATCATTTAATTTGCATATTCTTTTAAAAAAATTATTCATTTTTAATTGGAGGGTAATTGCTTTACAATATTGTGTTGATTTCTACCATACCAGCATGAATCAGTCATAGGTATACATATGTCCCTTGCCTCTTGAATCTCCCTCCTACCTCCCACTCCATATTACCCCTCTAGGTTGTCAGAGAGTACCAGATTTGAGCTCCCTGCATCATACAGCAAATTCCCACAGGCTGTCTATTAACATTTTACATATAGTAATGTAATGTTTCAATGCCACCCTCTCAACCTGTTCAACCATATCTTTCCCTCACTGTGTCTTTAAGTCTATTCTCTATGCCTGTGTCTCCACTGAGAAATCTGTATGCAGGTCAGGAAGCAACAGTTACAACTGGACATGGAACAGACTGGTTCCAAATTGGAAAAGGAGTACGTGAAGGCTGTATATTGTCACCCTGCTCATTTAACTTATATGCAGAGTACATCATGAGAAACGCTGGACTGGAAGAAACACAAGCTGGAATCCAGATTGCCGGGAGAAATATCAATAACCTCCGATATGCAGATGACACCACCCTTATGGCAGAAAGTGAAGAGGAACTAAAAAGCCTCTTGATGAAAGTGAAAGTGGAGGATGAAAAAGTTGGCTTAAAGCTCAACATTCAGAAAACAAAGATCATGGCATCCGGTCCCATCACTTCATGGGAAATAGATGGGGAAACAGTGGAAACAGTTTCAGACTTTATTTTTGGGGGCTCTAAAGTTACTGCAGATGTGACTGCAGCCATGAAATTAAAGAACACTTACTCCTTGGAAGAAAAGTTATGATCAACCTAGATAGCGTATTGAAATGCAGAGACCTTACTTTGCTGACTAAGGTCCGTCTAGTCAAGGCTATGGTTTTTCCTGTCGTCATGTATGGATATGAGAGTTGGATTGTGAAGAAGGCTGAGCACTGAAGAACTGAACTGTGGTGTTGGAGAAGACTCTTGAGAGTCCCTTGGACTGCAAGGAGATCGAACCAGTCCATTCTGAAGGAGATCAGCCCTGGGATTTCTTTGGGAGGAATGATGTTAAAGCTGAAACTCCAGTACTTTGGCCACCTCATGTGAAGGGTTGACTCATTGGAAAAGACTTTGATGCTGGGAGGGATTAGGGGCAGGAGGAGAAGGGGACAACCCAGGATGAGATGGCTGGATAGCATCACTGACTCGATGGATGAGAATCTGAGTGAACTCCAGGAGTTGGTGATGGACAGGGAGGCTTGGTGTGCTGGGATTCATGGGGTCGCAAAGAGTCGGACACGACTGAGCGACTGAATTGAACTGAACTAAACTGTGTCTCCATTGCAGCTCTGCAAATAGGTTCATCAGTACCATCTTTCTAGATTCCATATTTATGTATTAATATATGATACTTGTTTTTCTCTTTTTGGCTTATTTCACTCTGTATAACAGGCTCTAGGTTCAGCAACCTCTACAGAACTGATTCAAATGCATTCATTCCCTTTTAATGGCTTCATTGTATATATGTATCACAACTTTTTTATCCATTCATCTGTCAATGGACACCTAAGTTGCTTCCATGTACTAGCTATTGTAAATACTACTGCTATTAACATTGGGGTACGTGTGTCTTTTTCAATTATGGTTTTCTCAGGGTATATGCCCAGTAAGGGGATTGTTGGGTCATATGGTAGTTTTATTCCTTGTTTTTTAAGGACTCTCCATACTGTTCTCCATAGTGGCTATATCAATCTACATTCCCACCAACAATGCAAAAGGATTCCCTTTTCTCACACGCTTTCCAGCATTTATTTGTAGATTTTTTGTTGATGGCCATTCAGATTGGTGTGAGGTGATTCCTCATAGTAGTTTTGATTTACATTTCTCTAATGAGGAAAGATGTCTTTATTTAGACATCTAAAGCACAGAAAGCTGGGCAGCTGTGATGGACCACAGAGGCCAAGAGGAGCTACACCATGTCCGAAGTCAGGGGAAGCAGCTGAGAGGAGCTACCCAACACCCAAAGTCAGGGCCGTGGCTGAGATGAGCTATCCCATGCCTGAGGTCAGGGGTGGTGAACAAGAGGAACAAACCCACGTCCAAGCTCAGGGGCAACAGCTGAAAGGAACTACCCCACGTACAAGGAGCAGAAGCTACACAGGTGCAAGAGGGCAGAGAGGAGTTATTCCACATTCAGGATCAGGAGGGGCGACTCATCTAAGGTAAGGAGCACTGGCTGTGCTTTGTTGGAGCAGCTGTGAGTAAAGACCCCACTTCCAAGGTAATAGAAACCCAAGTAAGAGGGTACATGTTGCGAGAGGGCATCAGAGGGCAGACACACTGAAACCATAATCACAGAAAACTAGCAAATCTAATCACAGGGACCACAGCCCTGTATAACTCAAGGAAGCTAAGCCATGCTTTGTGGGGACACCCAAGACAGACGGGTCATGGTGGAGAGGTCTGACAGAATGTGGTCCACTGGAGAAGGGAATGGCAAACCACTTCAATATTCTTGCCTTGAGATCCCCATGAACATTATGCAAAGGCAAAATGATAGGATACTGAAAGAGGAACTATCAAGGTTGGTAGGTGCCCAATATGCTACTGGAGATCAGTGGAGAAATAACTACAGAAAGAATGAAGGGATAGAGCCAAAGCAAAAATAATACCCAGTTGTGGATGTGACTGGAGATAGAAGCAAGGTCCGAAGCTGCAAAGAGCAATATTGCATAGGAACCTGGAATGTCAGGTTCATGAATCAAGGCAAATTGGAAGTGGTCAAACAGGAGATGGCAAGAGTGAACATTGACATTCTGGGATTCAGTGAACTAAAATGGACTGGAATGGGTGAATATAACTCAGATGACCATTATATATACTACTGTGGGATGGAATCCCTTAGAAGAATTGGAGTAGCCATCATGGTCAACAAAAGAGTCTGAAATGCAACATTGGATCCAATCTCAAAAACGACAGAATGATCTTTGTTCATCTCCAAGGCAAACCATTCAATATCACAGTAATCTAAACCAACGTCCCAACCAGTAACACTGAAGAAGCTGAAGTTGAATGGTTCTATGAAGACCTCCAAGATCTTTTAGAACTAACACCCAAAAAAGATGTCCTTTTCATTATAGGGGATTGGAAAGCAAACGTAGGAAGTCAAGAAACACCTGGAGTAACAGGTAAATTTGGCCTTGGAGTACAGAATGAAGTGGAGTAAAGGCTAAAGGAGTTTTGCCAAGAGAATGCACTGATCATAGCAAACACCCTCTTCCAACAACACAAGAGAAGACTCTACACAAGGACATCACCAGATGGTCAACACTGAAATCAGACTGATTATATTCTTTGCAGCCAAAGATGGAGAAGCCCTATACAGTCAGGAAAAACAAGACTGGAAACTGACTGTGGCTCAGATCATGAACTCCTTATTGTCAAATTCAGACTTAAATTGAAGAAAGTACGGAAAACCACTAGACTATTCAGGTATGACCTAAATCAAATCCCTTATGATTGATTATACAGTGGAAGTGAGAAATAGATTTAAGGGACTAGATCTGATAGACAGAGTGCCTAATGAACTATGCATGGAGGTTCATGACATTGTACAGGAAACAGGGACCAAGATCATCCACATGGAAAAGAAATTAAAAAAAAAAAAAAAGGCTGTCTGAGGAGGCCTTACAAATAACTGTGAGAAGAAGGGAAGTGAAAAGCAAAGGAGAAAAGGAAAGATATAAACATCTGAATGCAAAGTTCCAAAGAATAGCAAGAAGAGATAAGAAAGCCTTTCTCAGCAAACAGTGCAAAGAAATAGAGGGAAAGAACAGAATGGGAAAGACTAGAGATCTTTTCAAGAAAATTAGAGATACCAAGGGAAAATTTCATACAAAGAAGGGCTCTATAAAGGACAGAAACGGTATGGACCTAAAAGAAGATATTAATAAGAGGTGGCAAGAATACACAAAACAACTGTACAAAAAATAGTTTCATGACCCAGATAATCATGATGGTGTGATCACTCATCTAGAGCCAGACATCCTGGAATGTCAAGTCAAGTGGGCCTTAGAAAGCATCACTATGAACAAAGCTAGTGGAGGTGATGGAATTCTAGCTGAGCTGTTTCAGATCCTGAAAGATGATGCTGTGAAAGTGCTGCACTCAGTATGCCAGCAAAACTGGAAAACTCAGCAGTGGCCACAGGACTGGCAAAGGTCAGTTTTCATTCCATTCCAAAGAAAGGCAATATCAAAGAATGCTCAGGCTACTGCACAATTGCACTCATTTCAACCGCTAGTGAGGTAATCCTCAAAATTCTCCAAGCCAGACTTCAGCAGTACATGAACCGTGAGCTTCCAGATATTCAAGCTGGTTTTAGAAAAGGCAGAGGAACCAGAGATCAAATTGCCAACATCCTCTGGATCATGGAAAAAACAAGAGGGTTCCAGAAAATATCTATTTCTGCTTTATTGACTATGCCAAAGCCTTTGACTGTGTGGATCACAATAAACTGTGGAACATTCTGAAAGAGATGGGAATACCAAACCACCTGACCTGCCTCTTGAGAAACGTGTATGCAGGTCAGGAAGCAACAGTTATAACTGGACATGGAACAGACCATTTCCAAATAGGAAAAGGAGTACGTCAAGGCTGTATATTGTCACCCTGCTTATTTAACTTATATGCAGAGTACATCATGAGAAATGCTGGGCTGGAAGAAGCACAAGCTGGAATCAAGATTGCCAGGAGGAGTATCAATAACCTCAAATATGCAGAGCACACAAACCTTATGGCAGAAAATGAAGAAAAACTAAAAATCTTCTTGATGAAAGTGAAAGAGGAGAGTGAAAAAGTTGGCTTAAAGCTCAACATTCAGAAAACGAAGATCATGGCACCTGGTCCAATCAGTTCATGGGAAATAGATGGGGAAACAGTGGAAACAGTGTCAGACTTTATTTTTTGGGGCTCTAGAATCACCAGAGATTGTGATTTCAGCCATGAAATTAAAAGATTCTTTCTCCTTAGAAGGAAAGTTATGACCAACCTAGATTGTATATTAAAAAGCAGAGACATTACCATGCCAACAAAGGTCCATCTAGTTAAGGCTATTGTTTTTCCAGTAGTCATGTTTGGGTGTGAGAGTTGTACTGTGAAGAAAGCTGAGCACCAAAGAATTGATGCTTTTGAACTGTGGTGTTGGAGAAGATTCTTGAGAGTTCCTTGGCCTGCAAGGAGATCCAATCAGTCCATCCTAAAGAGATCAGGTCTGGGTGTTCATTGGAGAACTGAAGCTGAAGCTGAAACTCCAATACTTTGGCCACCTCATATGAAGGATTGACTCATTGGAAAAGACCTTGATGCTGGAAGGGATTGGGGGCAGGAGGAGAAGGAGATGACAGAGGATGAGATGGGTGGATGGCATCACTGACGTGATGCACATGAGTTTTGGAAAACTTTGGGAGTTGGTGATGGACAAGGAGGCCTGCTGCGATTCATGGGGTCTCAAATAGTTGGACACAACTGAACACCTGAACTGAACTGAACTGAACTGAATGAGGTAAGATACTGAGCATCTTTTTATGTGTTTATTATTCATCTGTATGTCTTCTTTGGAAAGATGTCTGTTTAGGTCTTCTGCCACGTTTTGATTGGATGGTTTGTTTTTCTGGTACTGTGTGGCATGAGATGCTTGTATACTTTGGAGATTAATCTTTTGTCAGTTATCTCATTTACTTTACATATTTGTTATGGTTCCAAATTCACTGATTGTTTCTTCCATAGGGCCTATTCTGCATATCCTATATAATCTCTGTATACAGCAATACAATTTTTATTTCTTAGACATTTTTACCTCTAGAAACCTGAATATACTATAAAGCATATGGATACCCAGAAAGTTTAATGAATAAATTAGAATGCATTTTTAGCATCGCACCAACTGCTTTCTTTGTATTATGAATAGTCATTATTACAAAACCCTAGTGATCATTTAATTCTCAGAAACATTACCAGTTAATCTTGGCTGTCACTCCTCACAGAACAATGGAAAAATCTATGAAAATTTTAGATTGAAGGCTAACTTCAATTATTTTTGAGTGAATGCAAAAACATATATTTGCACACACATACACACACCAAAACTATCATTGTGTGTATATATATATATATATATATATATATATATATATATATATGCACAAACAAATTCACCCAGATTATATACATAATTATTATTGTTGTTGTTATGGCTCAGTATGGCATGCTTTAAGATAGTTTTTTTTTTTTTTTTAATCCTGTATTGCCTTGGTTTTGAGGTCCTGAACCAGCACACCCAGTCAGTTCTTTCCCTTGAGAAACAATTATGTGTACATTCTCCTGTACTCTCACACTCAAGGTCACTATGTGCCAGCCCTAATCACATCAGGGCAAGGGACCCTTCACCAGGAACAAGCCCTGTTAACCCAAGTATACTGAAGTTATTCAAATTAGACAATCCTAAGTCTATTTCCTCTGTTTTACTTTCCTTCTTATCAAAATAAAATAAAATTGCTTGTACACAGTTTCTTTTCCTTTACCTTGTGACTGGCCTCAAAACATGAGTCAAGATTTTAATGCAAAGAAATAGAAGAAAACAATAGAATCAGAAACACTAGAGAGCTCTTCAAGAAGATTAGAGATAGCAAGGGAATATTTCATGCAAAGATGGGCTTAATAAAGGACAGAAATGGTATGGACCTAACAGAAGCAAAATATATTAAAAAGAGATGGCAAGAATACACAGAACTGTACAAAAAATATCTTCATGACCCAGATAATCACGATGGTGTGACCAGTCACCTATAACCAGACATCCTGGAATGTGAAGTCAAGAGGACCTTGGGAAGAATCACTATGAACAAAGCTAATGGAGATGATGGAATTCTCATTGAACTATTTCAAATCCTAAAAGATGATGCTGTGAAAGAGCTGCACTAAATATGCCAGCAAATTTGGAAAACACAGCAGTGGCTATAGGACTGGAAAAGATCAGTTTTCGTTCCAACCCAAAGAAAGGCAATGCCAAAGACTACTCAGACTACCACGCAATTGCACTCATCTCACACGCTAGTAAAGTAATGCTCAAAATTCTCCAAGCCAATTACTTTACAATATAGTATTGGTTTTGCCATACATCAACATGAATCCGCCATGGGTGTACACTTGTTCCCCATCCTGAACCTCCCTCCCATCTCCCTATAAATTTATATTTAAAAAAAAATTCTCAAGCCAGGCTTCAGCAATACATGAATCATGAACTTCCAGATGTTCAAGCTGGTTTTAGCAAAGGCAGAGGAACCAGAGATCAAATTGCCAACATTTGCTGGATCATAGAAAAAGCAAAAGAATTCCAGAAAGAATATCTATTTTGGCTTTATTGACTATGCCCAAGCCTTTGACTGTGTGGATCACAATAAACTGTGGAAAATTTTGAAAGAGATGGGAATGCCAGACCACCTGACCTACCTCTTGAGAAACGTGTATGCAGGTCAGAAAGCAACAGTTAGAACTGGACATGGAACAACAGACTGTTTCCAAATAGGAAAAGGAGTACATCAAGTGATGGGAGCCAGCATGGGAGATCCCACCCATGACAAGCTCATATGGATGAGACCTGACGAGCAAGGTGGATCAGGACTCGAGCGAACACCTGGACCTGCTCTAGCATCTACTCCAAAACCAGAATCTGTCTGTCTTACTATTTTGTGCCTGTCACCAACTCTTCTGACATTAACAGGGGGCTATTCCTGACCACCTTTCTCTGGAAAAAAATCAACTTAGGACTCTAGTTGATAAGTCTCTTGGGCATGAAAGGAATATTTTAATTCAAACCCCCTCTGTTGGCATTCTAGCTTGCTTGGAAGGTTTATCCAGACTCTTGCAGCTACGCATGTGATTATTCACAGCCTCCTAACCATGGAGGCACAGGAAGCTAAAACATTATAAAAATATAGAGCCTTTCAAAGAGTCAAAAACTATTAGAATAGAGCTGGTGTAAGATTTCATTGTTGAAGCAATGCTTGCTGCCAAGTTCCCATATCCCTTATCCATTGTGCACCTGGAAGTGCATTAGTTAACATAGTTGGAATGTGAGAAAAACAAGTAGTAGCCTTGGAATTAACCACATCAGACCTTTGATCTAATCGGTTCTTTCTTTGTTGTAACTCATGCACCTTTGCTCCGTGAGACTGTAACTCTGTTCTGAGGCTGACATAGATTAGAAATATAAAGAAAAAAACACTTCAAGGGAAAATAAGTTTTCTGGTTGAGCAGCCTTTATCAAAAGAGGGTCATAAAATGTCCACAGACCTCCAAGGTCAGAAGATAATATACACAACATTTTTTATGGGAAAGGTATGCAGAAAAAATCCTGGTTTTGATAAAGACAGAACAGATGTAATGTTTGGGCTGATTCTGCATAACTTTGCCTCTTTCATTTGCCTCTATGTACAAGTCAAGGTATAAAAGTTCCTTTTGAAAATAAAGTTATGGGCCTTGGTCACCAAAGCTTGGTCTCCCCATGTCATCTTTACTCTCTCCCTTTCTTTTTCAGGCTGATTCCTTGGAGTGCAGTGGCTCTCTGAGGTCAATTTCCTGCCCAGGACTCTAAGACCCCCTCAAGAAGGTGCTCTGCACCTTCTCCCCATCAAGAGGTCACCTGTGGCCTACGTGAACAGAGCAAGACCCATGCTGGGGCTTTATTGGCTTTCTGCATAAACCAAGGAATATCAAACTCTTTCTCACCTCTATTTTCTTAACTGCAACTTTCTTTCTTTATCTCTCTCTAAATCTCTCTCGCTGATGCTGTCTCCCGTGAGGGTATCCCTGGATCCTGCTGGGGCTGGACCCCAGCAGTCAAGGCTGTATATTGTCACCCTGCTTATTTAATTTCTATGCAGAGGACATCATGAGAAATGCTGGGCTGAAGAAACACAAGCTGGAATCAAGACTGCTGGGAGAAATATCAATAACCTCACATATGCAAATAACACCACCATTATGGCAGAAAGTGAAGGAGAACTAAAGTGCCCCTTGATGATAGTGAAAGAAGAGAGTGAAAAAATTGGCTTAAAGCTCAACATTCAGAAAACCAAGATCATGGCATGCAGTCCCATCACTTCATGACAAATAGATGGGGAAACAGTGGAAACTGTAGCTGGTTTTATTTTCCTGGGCTCCAAAATCACTGCAGATGGTGATTGTAGCCATGAAATTAAAAGACACTTACTCCTTGGAAAGAAAGTTATGACCAACCTAGACAGCATATTAAAAAGCAGAGACATTACTTTGTCAGCAAAGATCCATCTAGTCAAGGTTATTGTGGCCTTGTATGGATGTGAGAGTTGGACTTTTCCAGTGTCCATGTATGGATGTGACAGTTGAACTATAAAGAGGCTGAGTGCAGAAGAATTGATGCATTTGAACTGTGATGTTGGAAAAGATTTCGAGATTCCCCTGGACTGCAAGGAGATCAACCAGTCTATCTTAAGGGAAATAGGTCTTGGGTGTTCATTGGAAGGACTGATGTTAAAGCTGAGACTCCAGTATTTTGGCCACCTGATGTAAAGAGCTGACTCATTTGAAAAGACCCTGATGTTGGGAAAGATTGAAGGCAGAAGAAGTAGGGGATGACAGAGGATGAGATGGTTAGATGGCACCATCGACTCAATGGACATGAGTTTAGGTGGACTCCAGGAGTTGGTGATTGACAGGGAGTCCTGGCATGCTGTATTTCATGGGGTTCACAAAGAGTCAGACATGACTGAGTGACTGAATTTAACATAGGCCCCTGTATTTCCCCTGCCTCAGCATGTTGTCCTATGTTCTCCCCAGGCAACTGTGAGCGTAATAAAATTTTAGAGTTCTTTCCAGTTTCTCCTTGATCTGCATCAGGCCTCACCATACCTCACCCAGGGTAACATGTTTAGAGAATGTACCAGGTGTGTTCATTGTCCCAGGTCTTAAAGAATCATTATAACCAGGTGAATGATCACATTTTCAAACACTGAAAGCATAATTTTAATCAAACTATGCCAAAAAAAATTAAAATATACTTAGTTTTTAAAATCCCTACATTTTTCTCTGTGTATTAAACATAAAAACATTTATAATGAATTATGGCCATATATCTCCTCTATTTAAAGTAAAATAATGACTATTTTCAGAACTTCTGTGAAACACATGTCAGTATAAAATCAATTAAAAATACAGCCTAATTTGTTAAGTAGAAAGGGATTGAGTCAAGTTTTTAAAGTAGACAGGATTTACATAGAAAATGAGAGATTTAGAAAACTTTGGAAGGACAGAGATAGTGAAGATAGTGAAGAATAAAGGTAAAGAAAGCAACATCTAGCATTCAGAATTTAGGAAAAGCAAAAGTTATAAAAACAACTTCTGATAAACTCAACTCTCAGTAACACCAAAGTGACTAACTTGCACAGGATATTCATTTATTTGAAAAAAAAAATAATGATGTGTGCTTGTCAGTGATACAGGAGAAATGATAATTTCTGTTTATTTTGTACCTTTATAATATGGTAAGGAATATTTTTCATTGGCTTTCATGTTTGAGACCCTGCTTTCAGAGATTCTTAAGGGATAATTTAGATGCCCCCTGAGATATCTCAAAGAAAAAATATTTAAATATGATTGAGATGTTGTTAAAAATAAAAATTTGTAATTCTGGGTATTGTAACACAATTTCTTTGTCTATTACACTGTAATGAGATATTTAACCATTTATTTAAAGCCTTTGTCATGTATAGATACTTTTGTACTCATTATGTTACAAAAAGTGTTTCATTGTCAAGGAGATTCATAGAAAATCTATGGAAGCAGTTACAATAGGTTCACACCAAGATAATGGCTATTTAAGGACTCCAGCCCATACTAACTTAAAACAAGGAGCTGTCCTGTCCCTGGGGCTCATAGATCAGGCATCTAGAGGTTTGTTTTTTTTTTTTTTTACTCCCTGAGAGGCAGTTTTGACACTCTTACTCAACCCTGAAGCAGTTACAGAAGATAGATACCACTCCTTTGCTTCCCATAAGAATATGGGAGTAAAATCTCTGACTGGGGAGTGAAACAAGGAGGAAGGGTACAGGGCACTAACTTTAAAAGAACGGCATAGGCCGAGGACATGATATAAACTGCTTAGAACCAGATAGGTCCAAGATGGCTGAAGATTGGGCCTCAGATCTTGAGCCTCAGTATAAGCTCATCACAACACATCAGCAAGCTAAATGACAGCTACCAGAACCATGACAATTCTGAGGCCAACCATTAAAGGGCAAAAAGTGAGTAGTGGCCCAATTCCTGGAGACTCCTCCTTCTCTGAAAGAGTTGGAATAATCTTTCCACTCATTAGCCTATTTTATTACCCAACCTGTAAAAACTAACCACATCATTTTTTCAGGTCAATCTCACCTTGGACTTCAAGGAAATCAAACTAGTCAATCCTAAAAAAAAAAAAAATCAATCCCGAATATTCACTGGAAGGACTGATGTTTAAGCTGAAATTCCAATACATTGGCCACCTGATGTAAAGAGCTGAGTCATTGAAAAATACCCTGATGCTAAGAAAGATTGAAGGCAAACAGAGAGGGGGGTCAGTAGATGATGAGATGGTTAGATAACATCACTGGCTCAATGGTCATGAGTTTGAGCAAACTCCAAGAGATAGTGAAGAACAGGGAACCCTGACACATTATAACTCATGAGGTCACAAAGAGTAGGACATACTTAGTGACTAAACAACAACTCATCTTCTGAGATGGACCACACTCTGTCTGTGGAGTGTGTTTTCCTCTAAATAAATCTACTTCTTACCTACCAAAAAGAAACAAAAAAAATAGATAGGATTTATATCAGAAAATGAGAAACTTACAGAATTTTGGAAGGATAGAAGTAGCGAAGTTAAAGAAAGAATAAAGGTAAAGAAAGTAATATTCAGAAATTTCCCAAGAGTAAATATTGAAGAATCACTACTGATAACTTCAACTGTCTGCAGCAGTAAAGTGGCTAATTTGCCACAGGATATTCAAAGTTACTTGCATTTAAAAAAAAAAATGTGTGTTTATCAATGCTACAGCAGAAGTAATTGTTTCTGCTTATCTTGTAGTTTTCAAAATATTGAAGGGAATAAGTTTTATTGGTAATTTCAAATTTAAGAGCCTATACCAGGGTTTCTGAACTATGTCATTTTTTAATGTCCAAATACCTTGATACTAAAAATCCTCTTCATGAAAGTGAAAGAGGAGAGTGAAAAAGTTGGCTTAAAGCTCAACATTGAGAAAATGAAGACCATAGCATCCGGTCCCATAACTTCATGGGAAATAGATGGGGAAACAGTGGAAACAGTGTCAGACTTTATTTTTGGGGGCTCCAAAATCACTGCAGATTGTGACTGCAGCCATGAAATTAAAAGACGCTTACTCCTTGGAAGAAAAGTTATGACCAACCTTGATAGCATATTGAAAAGCAGAGACCTTACTTTGCTGACTAAGGTCCGTCTAGTCAAGGCTATGGTTTTTCCTGTGGTCATGTATGGATGTGAGAGTTGGACTATGAAGAAGGCTGAGCGCCAAAGAATTGATGCTTTTGAACTGTGGTGTTGGAGAAGACCCTTGAGAGTCCCTTGGACTGCGAGGAGATCCATCCAGTCCAGTCTGAAGGAGATCAGCCCTTGGATTTCTTTGGAAGGCATGATGCTAAAGCTGAAACACCAGTAATTTGGCCACCTCATGCGAAGAGTTGACTCATTGGGAAAGACTCTGATGCTGGGAGGGATTGGGGGCAGGAGGAGAAGGGGACAGCCCTGGATGAGATGGCTGGATGGCATCACTGACTCGATGGATGTGAGTCTGGGTGGACTCCAGGAGTTGGTGAAGGACAGGGAGGCCTGGCGTGCTGCGATTCATGGGGTAGCAAAGAGTCAGACACGACTGAGGGACTGAACTGAATTGACCTTTATAAGAGAGCTCAATGGCTAAAAGATAGTCTGAAACATTCACCCTTTTCTATCAAGCTTCCTTCACAGTATTTATTAATATCTAATTTAAAAGAGCAATGTTAACTAGAATGTTTTTCTTTATAAAGGAATGAAATTATGGCTTGTACAAACTAAGATGCATTCAGCTTCTTTCTGGAATGGAAGAGATCAAAGCACAATCAATCACTGTTTCTGTCTTAGTATGTTGTTTGTTTTATTAAGTTTTTTTAATCAAAATCTTCCTTTGATTTACTAGAAGATTCATTATTTTAGCTTTCATTAGCACATCTTATGGAGAAGGGAATGGCAACGCACTTCAGTATTCTTCCCTAGAGAGTCCTGGGGACATAGCAACATGCTGCTGCTGCTGCTAAGTCACTTCAGTCGTGTCCAACCCTGTGTGACCCCATAGACAGCAGCCCACCAGGCTCCCCTGTCCCTGGGATTCTCCAGGCAAGAATACTAGAGTGGGTTTCCATTTCCTGCTCCAATGTATGAAAGTGAAAAGTAAAAGTGAAGTTGCTCAGGGGTATTCGACTCTTAGCGACCCCATGGACTGCAGCCTACCAGGCTCCTCCATCCATGGGATTTTCCAGGCAAGAGTACTGGAGTGAGTTGCCATTGCCTTCTCCCTTATGTAACATAGTAAGGGGCAAAGAAGGAGGATACAAATGTTTATTACGTACAAAAATATACAGAAAATGTGCTTAGTTACTATAGATCGTGTTTGAATTGTTAATGAGGACTTGATTGTTATTAATAATTTCTTTCATTTGTTATTCAACTTCTCAGCTGATTTGGTTCATTATTGAAAGACATGATTAAAAATCTCCTTGCTTGCATACAGGGTCATCATTGCCATCTTTCTAAATTCCATATATATGTGTTAGTATACTGTATTGGTGTTTTTCTTTCTGGCTTACTTCACTCTGTATAATCAGCTCCAGTTTCATCCATCTCATCAGAACTGATTCAAATGTATTCTTTTTAATGGCTGAGTAATACTCCATTGTGTATATGTACCACAGCTTTCTTATCCATTCATCTGCTGATGGACATCTAGGTTGTTTCCATGTCCTGGCTATTATAAACAGTGCTGCGATGAACACTGGGGTACATGTGTCTCTTTCAATTCTGGTTTCCTCGGTGTGTATGCCCAGCAAAATGAAGTAAAAATAAAAATTAAAAAAAAAATCTCCTTGCTGGTGGATCTGAGTCATCAAGGTCTGGATTTGTAATAGTCTTTAATTAATCCCCACCTCCATTACTTCCACAGTATTAGCTGTGGGAATATGCATATGCACCCTCTTTGAATTTCAGAATCCAATCCCCTTATGAAGCAGTATCAGTACTTTCACTTGACCATCAGGTTTAATACTTCAGGGCACAGCATTTTGCCATGTATTTCAATGGTATAAGGAAATAAAACTGAATGATTATCACAGTCATATTCCAGTTTAATAGAAATATATATATATATATATATTTTTACCATGATAGAAATAAACCCATGTTGACAACTAGCTTGCATTAATTGACGGAGTTAAGAATGGAAGAAAAAATGTTCGCAGTTGTGTTATTGGACAACAACACTAAGAACTTGTCAAATTTCACTCTAATTTTTGAACCTGTGTAATTTGAAGACTGGCATCTTATATTGGTTGCTGTTTAAAACATAATAACATATCTTGAAAGATAACACAGCAAACTTTTTAGTAATTGTTTCCCTGATGGTTCTGTCAGCAAGACTTTGATATTCTGTGACACCATTCTAACAGGTTAGATATTTCTCTGTGATTTGAAATATATAATATTAGTTGCTTCCATTGGTATATTCATATTGTCTCAGTTTGGGATAGTAAATATGTTCTTTGGTCAAAATCAAGGGAGCGTTTTATATCATGATAGTGAATAAATCATTCTGTAAGAAACATTTTTGTGTCTGCCAGGATTGTCTGGCAGTCCAAGAAAGGCAAATTCACATGCAAAATAATTATCAGTTTTACTGATAAATTGTTCTCAGATCCATTTCACAAGGGAAATAATGTAACTGACTTTGCCACCAGGTGACTTAAAAAAAAAATCCTGCTGAATGTTTCCATACTATAGCTTAATCACTAATCTCCAAGGTTGCCATGTCGGTACTCAGCAGTAGCAATCACCAGATATGCTTAATTGAGAGGAAATTCTATTGCTAAGCCAATGCTTGTAATTTATGCAAACTTGGCCACATTTTTCCCAAGCCTGTTGGACATATATATATATATATATATATATATATATATATATATATATATATATATATAATAAGTTCAACTCAAAAATATACTGACATATCCATAACAGTCCATTTTGTCCATTAAATTACTGAGAAATCTATTATTGGTGCCCTTTTGTTAGTAGCTACATGAGACAAAAACATCCTTATATCTCTATTTATTCTGAGAGTTCCATCCATATACCACATTCACAGATCCATTTATCCTCAAGATTTTTACTTTTCTAGACCCTGTGAATTCATCCAAACTATTATTACTTTCCATGATTATGAGCCCTGAATTCTGGCTACTTCTGATTTAAATGTATAAAGTAATTGAACAATGGCCTCCTGAGAGGATTTACCTTGCCTGGTGTTCTTCAAACCATAATTCTTATTGCATTGAATGAGACTGTTGTATCATTGTATTTCTACTGTACTGTACTGTCATATATTTGCAGCTTTTCCCAATATATGTGAACTGAGTTTTATTTTTAATTCCTCAGTTATCTACTTATAGAACATTTTCAAGGAACTATAAGAGTGTATTGAAGGAATAGTGGGTCAACGTGGTAGAAGTAGGTGCCATTTACTTTGGAACACCTAATGAGACAAATTACTATCACATTAGAAGAATTTTGACTCTACATCCTATATACAAATTCCACTTAAAGATACAGTGTTGTAGCACAGGTTTATGGTTTGGTGGGTCTGATTAACTATTCCATGTTGGACAGCCCAAGTTACATGCTCACTTATACTTAATGGTCAAACTCTTAGTCCTTAGAGGGCTTCGCAGTGATGCTAGTGGTAAAACATTCTCTTGCCAATGCAGGAGACATATGAGATGCAGTTTTAGTCTCTAGGTTAGGAAGATCCACTGGAGGAGGAAATGGCAACTCCCTCCAGTATTCTTGCCTGAGGAATCTCATGGACAGAGGAGCCTGGTGGGCTACAGTCAGTGGAGTTGCAAAGAGTTTGACACAACTGAGCATCTGAGTACTTAGTCCCTGCTAGGCCCAAAAGCTAAATGAGTCCTGTTTCACAAAGAGAAAATATTTTGTTTTATTTTTATAGAAGAAGGAGTGACTTTGCTTTGCACTGGCAGAATAAACACTGTGTTTGTCAAAATGGGGATTACTAGAAAATCTCTAAAGCATTGAATAAACTCAAAACATTTAGAACACTATTTAAAAAGCTGGCCCATAAATACCAAGAGGCAAACCAGTTTTCTCTGCAAGTTAGAACTGTTATAATCCTTTTCTTGCTCTTGAAACCATTTTAAACCAGCAACTTTATAAATTATTCAATAGATCAAAGCATCACAGACATAGGAATTACATATTTTCACCACAATGTATTCAGAGCTTTGATCATTTTTTTTCCATTTTCTTTTATTGTAGTAAAATCTATCTAACAAAATTTGCCTTGTTAAATGTACAATTCATTGGCAACAGTTACACTCATAATGTTATGCAATTATCACTACTATTTCTAAATCTTTTTCATCACCTCAGACATTCTACACCAATTAAACAGTAACTCTCCTTTCCTCACTTTCTTATAGTGCAGATAATTTCTAATCTATTAAAACTTTTTGTTTGTATGAATTTACCTATTTTAGATATTTCATAAAAGTAGAATTATACAATAACTGACCTTTTGTGTTTTCTTTATAATGTTTTCAAGATCTATCCATATTCCAGCACATTTCAGAACTTCATTTTTGTGGCTGAATAGTATTCTTTAATACATGTGCACATATACACATATGTGTATGTTCACATTTTATTTATCGATTCATTTAATGATGGATACTTGGATGTTGTCCACCTTTTGGCTATTGTGAACAATATTGTAGTGAAGATCAGCATACCAATATCAAGTTCCTCTTTTCCATTATTTGGGGTATATGCCTAACTTAGCAGTGGAATTTCTAGGTCATATGGGAATTCTATTTAACTTATTGAAGCCCTGTAGACTTTGCCACATTGGCTGCTCTATGCTACATATCCTACTGAAATGCATAGAAGTTCTAATTTATCTGTTAATATATCCTTCCCAAAATTTATCATTTACCATTTTAAAAATTACATCCATCTTCCTATGTGTGAAATTTTATATCACTGTATTGTTACTTACATTTCCCTAATAACTAACAATATTGAGTATTTTTTAATATTTTTGTAGGCCATTTGAAATTCTATTTAGAGAAATATCTATTCAAGTGCACTGCTCACTTTTTAGTGGATTTTTTGTCTTTTCTGTTATAGAGTTGTAAGAGTTATTTTTTTAATTAGGAATGTTAAACAGTTGTCAGATAAATGATATACAAATACTTTCTCCCATTCTGTATGTTATCTTTAAACTTTCTTAAAAATGCTTTTGATGCACACAATTTTAATTTTGATGATTTTTCTTTCTTCTTCCTGTTGTTGCTGTTTTGTTTTATTTTAGATTTTTATGTCATACCTAAGAAGCCGTTAACAAACCAAAGGTCATCAAGATTTACCTTTATCTTTCCTTCTAAGAAGTTGTTGAACCAATTTGGATATTTTTCTTTATGGTTCGGAGTATGGGTTCACTCTCACTCTAAGGCATGAGGAAATTAAGTTGTCCCAGCACTTTGTCAAAGAGACTATTCTTTTCCTATAAATAACCTTGGTTCAGTTCACTTCACTCAAACTGAGTTGCTCAGTCCAACTCTTTGTGACCACATGGACTGCAGCACGCCAAGACTCTCTATCCATCACCAACTTCCGGAGGTTACTCAAACTCATGTCCTTGAGTTGGTAATGCCATCCAACCATCTCATCCTCTGTTGTCCCCTTCTTCTCCCGCCTTCAATCTTTCCCAACATCAGGATATTTTCAAATGAGTCAGTTCTTCGCATAAGGTGGCCAAACTATTGGAGTTTCAGCTTCAACATCAAGCTTTCCAATGAATATTCAGGGTTGATTTCCTTGAGGATGTACTGGTTGGATCTTCTTGCTATTCAAAGGACTCACACGAGTCTTTTCCAAACTTCAGTGCTCACCTTTCTTTATAGTCCAACTCTCACATCCACACATGACTACTGGAAAAACCATAGCCTTGAATAGATGGACCTTTGTTGGCAATGTAATGTCTCTGCTTTTGAATATGCTGTCTAGGTTGGTCATAGCTTTCCTTCCAAGGAGTGTCTTTTAATTTCATGGCTGCAATCACCATCTGCAGTGATTTTAGAGCTCCCCAAAATAAAGTCTGTCACTATTTCCACTGTTCCTCCATCTATTTGCATTAACGTGATGGGACCAGATGCCATGATCTTAGTTTTCTGAATGTTGAGCTTTAAGCCAAACTTTTCTCTCTGCTTCACTTTCTTTCTTTTTTTTTTTTTTTAGCACTTTCTTTTTTTTTTTTTAATTTTAGTTTTTTATTTTTTAAATTTTAAAATCTTTAATTCTTACATGCATTCCCAAACATGAACCCCCCTCCCACCTCCCTCCCCATAACAACTTTCTGGGTCATCCCCATGCACCAGCCCCATCTGCTTCACTTTCATCAACAGGCTCTTTAGTTCTTCTTTGCTTTCTGCCATAAGGGTGGTGTCATCTGCATATCTGAGGTGATTGGTATTTCTCCTGGAAAACTTGATTCCAGCTTGTGCTTCTTCTAGCCCAGCGTTTCTCATGATGTACTCTGCATATAAGTTAAATAAGCAGGGTGGCAATATACAGCCCTGAAATACTCCTTTCCCTATTTGTAATCAGTCTGTTGTCCCATGTCTAGTTCTAACTGTTGCTTCTTGACCTACATATAGGTTTCTCATGAGGCGGGTCAGGTGGTCTGGTATTCCTATCTCTTTCAGAATTTTCCAAAATTAGTAGTGATCCACACAGTTAAAGGCTTTGGCATAGTCAATAAAGCAGAAATAGATGTTTTTCTGGAACTCTCTCGTCTTTCAATGATCCAAAAGATATTGGTATTTTTATCTCTGGCTCCTCTGCATTTTCTAAAACCACTTTGTACATATGGAAGTTCACAGTTCACATATTGTTGCAGCCCAACTTGGAAAATTTTAAGCATTACTGGTGTGTAAGATGAGCACAGTTGTGAGGTAGTATGAGCTTTCTTTGACATTGCCTTTCTTTGGGATGGGAATTAAAACTGACCTTTTCCAGTCCTGTGGCCACTGCTGCATTTTCCAAATTTGATGGCATATTGAATGCAACACTTTCACAGCATCATATTTTAGGATTTAAAATAGTTCAGCTCGAATTCCATCACCTCCACTACCTTTGTTCATAGTGATGCTTCCTAAGGCCCACTTGGCTTAACATTTCAAGGTGTTTGGCTCTAGGTGAGTGATCACACCCTCATGATTATCTGAGTCATGAAGATCTTTTTTGTATAGTTCTTTTATGTCTTCTTGACACCTCTGCTTAATATCTGTTTCTCTCAGGTCCATACCATTTCTCTCCTTTATTGAGCCCATCTTTGCATGAAATGTTCCCTTGATGTCTCTAATTTTCCTGAAGTCTTTACCATTCTATTGTTTTCCTCTATTTCTTTGCATTGATCACTGCAGAAGGCTTTCTTGTCTCTTCTTGCTATTCTTTGGAACTCTGTATTCAGTTGGGTATATCTTTCCTTTTCTCCTTTGCCTTTCACTTCTCTTCTTTTCTCAGGTATTTTAAGGTCTCCTCAGACAACCATTTTGCCTTTTTGCATTTCTTTTTCTTGGGGATGGTCTTGATCACTGCCTCCTGTACAATGTCACGAAGCTCTTCCATAGTTTTTAGGCCCTCTGTGTAACAGATCTAATCCCTTGAATCTATTTGTCATTTCCACTGTATAATTGTAAGGGATTTGATTTAGGTCATACCTGAATGGTCCAGTGGTTTTCCCTACTTTCTTCAATTTAAGTCTGAATTTGGCAATGAGTTTTTGACTTAATGACTATTTTGGGTAATACAATTTAGTCACCTCAGTATTCTTGTGTTACTACTTGCATGGAATGTCTTCTTCCATCCATCTACTTTCAATCTATTTGTGGTTTTAGATCTAAAATGAGGCTCTTGTAGACAGTATGCCAGTGAATCATGTTTAATATTCCATTTGCTAAATGGTTTATCTTGATTGTGGTTCATTTACATTTATATTTCAAACAAATATTCATAAGAAAAGTTTTCTGTCATTTTGATATTTGTTTGCTTTACATACTACACTATTTTAGCTCTTTCAGCCTCCAATACTGCCTTATTTTATGTCCAGTTGATTTTTTTTTTAGGGAATTTTTCAAGTTGTTTTTCAATTTCGTTATGTATACATTTCTAAGATATTTTCTGTGGAAACACTATCAGAATTACACAATATTCTAATATACTTTAGGTCCCCTAAATATGAATGAGTTCAGTTTTGAGAGCACCTGGTGTCTCAGTTTGTAAAGAATCTGTCTGTAATGCCAGCGATTGCCTGAAGTGTGGGAGAAGTGGATTAGATTTCTGGGTCAAGAAGATCCCCTGGAGATGGAAATGACAACCCACTCCAGTATTCTTGCCTGGGAAATCCCATGAACAGAGGAGCCTGGTAGGCTACATTCCATGGAATTCCAAGAGTTGGACACAACTTAGTGACTAAACCAACAAAATCAGTATGATAATATCTAGGTCCATCCATGTTGCTACAAATGGCAATATTTCATTCTTTTTTATGTTTGGGCAATATTTCATTGTATATATGTATACAGCCATTGTGCATATATATATATATATATATATATATATATATACACACATACATATACACATACATATTATATCTTTATTTTTATTATTTTTTAAATTTTAAGTTGGTGGCATATAGCCTCTTAACAATGCTATGATAGTTTCAAGTGCTCATGGAATTAATAATTTCAGTTTCCTTATACTTCAAGCTTGATGATTCTTTATTTTATCTGCTTAAATCTACTATCAAGTCTTGTTGGGTAATTTTTCATTCCAGTTGCTATGCTTCAGAACCCTAGAATTTCTGTTTGTTTCCTTTTAACATCTATATTTCTTTACTTTTATTTTGTCCATACATCATTTTTTCCTGATTTCCTTTAGTTTTTTGCCCATGGTTTACTTTAGTTCTTGAGCATATATATAAGACAGTTGTTTTAAAGTAATTAGTAACCGCAATGTCTGGGTTTCCTCAGGGACAGTTTCTGTCAATTATTTTCTTCCTTTGACTAGTGAATATCTTTCTCTTTCTTTATAAGACATGGGTTTGGATCGGTTTTGAAAACTGGATAATAAATATTATAATGTGTTAAATCTGGAAATCAGATTGTCCTCCTTCTCCAGAGTTTGGTATTTTTGATAGCTATAATCCATTTTCTTAGTACTTTTTCCAACGTATTTATTAAAAGTCTATTTTCTTTGTCATGTGAGCCACTGAAGTTTTTGTTCCTTCGGTTTATATTTGTCTAGTGTTTTACAAATTTCCTCATTTTCTAAGAGATAAAAGAAAAAACAAATCTTATCGTTTTCTTGGATCAACTGTGTTACTGGGTATTCCAATATTTGTTCAGTCCTTTTACAACTCAGATAGGAGTGCTCCCATTTCCACTGAACCTAGAGATTAATCGGAGGTGCAAATTTAGCATCCTCCTGGGGTTTCACTGAGCATTTGTCTTGCCATGGATTTATAAGTGATATTTCCAATTATACATGGGCATTTTTGAATATCTGAATTTCTCAAAGAAACTCTCTCCAGCTTTTCTTCCATGGATTTTGATTACTAATTGTATGTCTCTACCTTTTTATTTTTATTTTTACTCTTACTCTGACTGATAATTTTTTCATTTGTCTTACCATGTTTTCAAGCAATATATACACTTTTATGGCCTGAGAGAGTTCTAAATTAAGCACAACAGTTAGGAGAATCTTACATTAGTTCTTCGGGTATTCTCCAAAATGTAGAAGACAGAAACAAAATATTTTACAAATAAGTTCTCAAATACTCCTCCAGAACCAGAGATTAGGTTTTCACAATGGGAACAGGAAATTCCATCATTAGGATCACCACTCAGTCAGAGAGTATAGGTCAAATGCGAATAAAAATGGAACCAAAATTGCATTCCTGCAATTTTTAAGTTGCCTTTTTCTTGATTCAGCATTTTCTTAATTACTTTAAAGCTTCATTTTATAGAGTTATGATAGGTTTGGTTCTGGAAGTATCTGCCTCTTTTTTTAAATTTATTTATTTATTTTATTGAAGGGTAGCTTTACAGAATTTTGTTGTTTTCTTTCAAATCTCAACATAAATCAGCTATAGGTGTATCCCCTCCTTCCAGAACCTTCTTCTCATCTCCCTCCCCATCCCACCCATACATGTTGACACAGAGTCACTTTTTGAGTTTCCTAAGACATACAGAAAATTCCCATCGGCAATCAATTTTACACATGGTAATGTAAATATCCATGTTACTCTTTCCGTATATCTCACCCTCTCTTCCCCTCTCCCCAAGTTTGTAGGTCTATTTTCTATATCTACTCCTCCATTGCTGCCCTGTGAATAAATTCTTCAGTACCATTTTTCTAGATTCCATATATGTCCATTAGAACACGATATTTATCTTTCTCATTCTGACTTACTTCACTCTGTATAATAAGCTCTAGGTTCATCCACCTCATTAGAACTGACCTGAAGTTCTTTCTTTTTATGGCTGAGTAATATTCCACTGTGTATATGTACTACTACTTCTTTATCCATTCATCTTTTGATGGATATTTAGGTTGCTTCCTTGTTCTAGCTATTGTAAATAGTGCTGCAGTGAACAATGGGATACACTTGTCTTTTTCAATGTTGGTTCCCTCAGGGTATATGCCTTGGAGAAGGCACTGGCATCCCACTCCAGTACTCTTGCCTGGAAAATCCCATGGATGGAGGAGCCTGGTAGGCTGCAGTCCATGGGGTCGCGAAGAGTCGGAGACGACTGAACGACTTCACTTTGACTTTTCACTTTCATGCATGGGAGAAGGAAATGGCAACCTACTCCAATATTCTTGCCTAGAGAATACCAGGGATGAGGGAGCCTGGTAGGCTGTTGTCTATGGAGTCCCACAGAGTCAGACATGACTGAAGTGACTTAGCAGCAGCAGCAGCAGGGTATATGCCTAGGAGTGGGAATGCTGGGTCATATGGTGGTTTTATTTCTAGGTTTTTAAGAAAGCTCCATACCACCTTCCACAGTGGCTGTAGCAATTTACACTCCCACCAACAGTGCAAAGCGTTCCCTTTCCTTCACACCCGCTCTAGCATTTATTGTTTGTACACTTTTTGATGATGGCCATCCTGACTGGTGTGAGGTGATGTCTCATTGTAGTTTTGATTTGCATTTCTCTATTAATGACCAATGCTGAGCATCTTTTCATGTATTTGTTAGCTATCTGTATGTCTTCTTTGGAGAAATGTGTATTTCGTCTTTTTTCCGCTTTCTGATTGGGTTGTTTGTTTCCCTGACATTGAATTGTATGAGCTGCTTGTACATTTTAGAGATTAATCCTTTGTCAGTTGTTTCATTTGCTATTATTTTCTCCCATTCTAAGGGTTGTCTTCTCACCTTGCTTATAGCTTCCTTTGCTGTGCAAAAGCTTTTAAGTTTACTCAGGCCCCAATTGTTTAATTTTAATTTTATTTCCATTATTCTCAGAGCTGGGTCATAGAGGATCTTTTTTGATTTGTGTCATCTAGTGTTCTGCCTATGTTTTCCTCTAAGTTTTATAGTTTCTGTTCTTACATTTAGATCTTTAATCCATTTTAAGCTTATCTTTGTGTATGGGGTTAGGAAGTGTTCTAATTTCATTCTTTTACATGTAGCTGTCCAGTTTTGCCAGCACCACTTATTGAAGAGGCTACCTTTGCCCCATTGTATATTCTTATCTCCTTTGTCAAAAGAAAGTTACCCATAGGTGCCTGGATTTATTTCTAGGCTTTCTATTTTGTTTCATTGGTCTATATGTCTCTTTTTGTGCCAGTGTCATACTGCCCTCATGACGGGAGCTTTGTAGTATAACATGAAGCCAGGTAGGTTGATTCTTCCAGCTCCATTCTTCATTATCAAGAATACTTTGGCTATTTGGGGTCTTTTGTGTTTCCATATAAATTGTGAAATATTTGTTCTAGTTCTATGAAAAATTTCATTTGTAATTTGATAGGAATCTCAGTGAATCTGTAGATTGCATTTGGTAACATAGTCCTTTTCATAATATTGATTCTTCCTACTTAAGAATATGGAATATCTCTCCATCTGTTAATTTTGTACTGGATTTCCTTCATTAGTGTCATAATTTTCTGTGTACAGTTGTATTTTATCCTTCAGTTCAGTTCAGTCGTGCAGTCGAGTCTGACCCTTTGCGACCTTATGAACGGCAGCACTCCAGGCCTCCATGTCCAAC